>NC_085137.1:497047329-497072535 GCF_035046485.1 Aedes albopictus | reverse complement strand
ATTTAAAAGAAACTTTTTCAAAAATTTTGTATGTAAACTTAACCCAAAGTTGTCAAATTTTCTAAAAAATTAATATATACTTACGACAGTGTCGCTGGAAATTGGGTCGGCCAAATTTTAAGATGAGAGTGCTAATATAACCCATTTTCTATTAGCTTTCAACTGCTTTTTACAGAACTTAGCTAAAAAATCTAGAAAAAAAGTTATTAAGTAAATTAACTCTTCATGTCGTCGACCAAACGTTTGGGGTCACCCCTCAATATCATGCATCAGCCAAAAGTTTGGGGTCACTTTCGTACAACATGGAAAAGTGATTTGATGATATTGTCGTCATCAATAGTTCAATTTTAATTCTTTTTGGCTCATATCAAAGATAATTTACTAAATTTACGTTTTATGGCTTTAACTGAACGTTATTAACGATTTTTGTATATAAAAATGTTATGTAAAATTAACACATTTCATCACATTTCAAAAAATGAGGCAACTTTACGTTAAGTTTTAGTATGTAAATTTCAACAAATATGTGTGGTTCAATGTCTATGCAGTAAGTATCATTCATTATGTTTCAAATAAACCAAGAAGAATTAAAATTGAATGAAATATGACAAAGATATCAACAAATCACTTTTCTATGTTTTACGATAGTGACCCCAAACTTTTGGCCGATACATCATTTTGAGGGGTGACCCCAAACTTTTGGTCGATGACATCAAGGATTAATTTACTTAATAACTTTTTTCCCAGATTTTTTAGCTAAGTTCTGTAAAAAGCAGTTGAAAGCTAATAGAAAATGGGTTATATTACCGCTCTCATCTTAAAATTTGGTCGACCCAATTTTCAGCGACACTGCCGTAAGTTTATAGACGAATTTCGCGCCAACCCTTCTATGGGGCTGGCAGCACCCTCTCAGAATCGAACGAAACTTTGTGGGCATAAACAATAGGTCTTTCTAAGCAACTTTGCATATTTTGTTTTTCGAAATTTTTCAAGAGTAACATTTAAAGAGGGCCTAATTTTTTTCATAGATTTTTTTTTAAATCGATGTAACTCAAAAATGACATGACCTACAAAAAAGTGTTGTATGGCGGACTATCGGGAAATTCCATGAAGTTTTTTAGAAAAATATCTAAAAAATACAAAATTAATAATTTTTTTGAATGAGTGTAATCAGTTTCGTACCTTTTAATTCCGCCCTATGGGGCGGAATCAAAAGGTACGAAACTGATTACACTCATTCAAAGAGGGTATTCTGCTTAGAGGGTTCGAAAAGTCGGTACAAGAACAAAATTAATTCCTACACTGAAAAATAAAGGTTTTAAAAATTTAAATCGATATTACAAAAAACCCTATGTTTTTAAATCGATGATTTTTTTTTCTGGAGAAAGGCATTTTAATTACCTACATTTTCTCCAAACAATGTTGCTGTGACATATTTAAGGGAAAAAAGTTTTTCTAACAAAAACTTTTTTCATGTCCACATTGAGTGAATATTTTTCATCGTGTTTCGTGCCAACATGGCCATATATAAGTTCAGTAGCCTCTCATCAACCAATGAAACTTTATGGATGTTTAAAAAATTGTTGAAGAAGCAATTTTGCATAATCTAACATTTATCTAGACTACCATTTGAAAAGGGCGTATTAGGGTGGCCCACACTTATATGAAAAACATAAAATTCGAAAAATGACAAGTCTTACCTCCTGTATCGATTGTTTTGGACTCCCAGGAGCTACGTTCAGCATTTGAGCGAAAACGAGTTAGTCTAAGAGGTGATACACAAATTATGTCACGCAAAATACGTCCTTTTTCAACCCCCCTCCCCTCCCCTCTATGTCACGCTTTTTATATGGGACCTCACCACTGTTTGTATGGGTCGTCACGTTCTGCAAAACCTTGCCCCCTCCCCATCTAAAGCGTGACGTAATTTGTGCATGGCCCCTAATGGAGCGCTCAACGAGCTTGAAGTTTGTATGGGAAAACTTGGCCAAATGTATGCAGAAATCTTAAGCTTTTGATTTTTGCCGCTAGGTGGCGCTGTAAGCGTTCAATTCATAAACACATTGGTATTATTGTAGGTGACTATATGCCAAACAACTTTGTTGAAGACCCGTAAGTGATCCGTCAGTGAGGCGAAGCATTGGGATTTCATTATTGATATTCCTTTAAGTACATGTATTGGAAAAACGACAATAATGTTTCACCTCACTTTACCTAGAGTATAAATTTTTAACAGGCTTCGGATCACTTTGCGGTCTTCGATAAAGTTGTTTGGCATATCGTCACCTACAAGAATAGCTAAGGTTTTTAATTATTTTTTTTATTAATTGAACACTTGCAGCGCCACCTAGCGGCAAAAATCAAAAGCTTAAGATTTCTGCATACATTTGGCCAAGTTTTCCCATACAAACTTCATGCTCGTTGAGCGCCCCATTAGGGGCCATGCACAAATTACGTCACGCTTTAGGAGGGGAGGGGGGTTTTGCAGAACGTGACGACCCATACAAACAATCGTGAGGTCCCATACACAAAGCGTGACATAGAGGAGAGGGGGGTTGAAGAAGGTCGAATTTTGCGTGACATAATTTGTGTATCACCCCTTAGACTAAATCGATTTCGCTCAAATGCTGAACGTAGCATCTGGGAATCCAAAACAACTGATGCAGGAGGTAAGGCTTGGCATTTTTTTTTTAATTTTATGTTTTTCATATAAGTGTGGGTCAAGGGCCCATATAGCCGAGACGGTAAACGCACGGGTATTCAGCATGACCATGCTGAGGGTGACGGGTTCGATTCCCGGTCGGTCCAGGATCTTTTCGTAAAGGAAATTTCCTTGACTTCCTTGGGCATAGAGTATCTTCGTGCCTGCCACACAATATACACATGCAAAATGGTCATTGGCAGAGGATGCTCTCAGTTAAAAACTGTGGAAGTGCTCATTGAACACTAAGCTGAGAAGCAGGCTTTGTCCCAGTGAGGACGTTACGCCAAGAAGTAGAAGTAGTATAAGTGTGGGTCACTCCAATACGCCCTTTTCAAATGTTAGTCTAGATAAATATTAGATTATGCAAAGTTGCTTCTTAAACAATTTTTGAACTTCCATAAAGTTTCATTGGTTATTATTTTTATCTAGTTCATTTATTTGGGGCTCAATCGCGTATAACGCTTTACGGAGCCGAGGATCTTTCTTTGTACTTAATAGTATACATTATACAGAGTAATAACTTTTTAATGATATCTGTTAGTAATGGGTGGAAGCCAGGGTACTCGTGGCAGCTCGAGGTTAGAAGGTCACATTTTGAGGGATGGACAGGGTAAGGATTGGGCCAAAGGTTTCACTGCTGCTCATCCGGGGGTGAATCGCATCTTGCTAGCGAATTCGGTGCCTTGTGGTGTTGGTACCAACTTGTTGTGGGACTTGGTCTTCCGGATGGCCAGGCGTAGCTTGGTAACACAAAGAGGACAAAACAGAGAAAAAAAAACTGGAGAAGAAAACACAAGCGAATTAAACTTTTATACCAGCAGAGCGAAGAAAGTCGAAAATACATCCCATATATGTGACATCGCGGGTCCCCAACACATCTCTCACAAGAACAAAGGGTTGTCTGCCTCGGGCCTCAAGGGTATCCAATAGTAGCGCTCTGGAGGCGTCATTATCCGGGCATTGCCAAACTACGTGGTCGATGTCATCATAACCGGAACCGCACTTAGTACAAACATTGCTCAACGCGAGGTTAATCCTGTGTAAATGCGCGTCTAGCGAGTAATGGTTGGACATAAGTCTTGACATCACGCGAATGAAATTGCGACTTACATCCAGACCATACCACCACACTCGCAAAGAAACATTAGGAATAATGGAATGTAACCACCGTCCCAGCTGGCCATCTCGCCAATCATTTTGCCAACTTTGAAGAGAACTCTGGCGAACAAAATGGAAAAATTCATCATGTGAAATTCTTCTATCATAGATCTCACCTTCCTGTGCGCCCACCTTTGCGAGAGAGTCCGCCTTCTCATTGCCATAAATTGAGCAATGTGAGGGGACCCATACAAAGGTAATCTTGTATGATCTTTCGACCAGTGCACCCATCTGCTCCCTTATTTTTGTAAGAAAGTAAGATGAATGTTTTACAGGTTTCATCGACCGGAGTGCCTCAATCGAACTAAGGCTATCCGAGAAGATGAAGAAATGGTCTACGGGCATGTTTGAAATCATCCCCAAAGCGAAATTGATTGCTGCCAGTTCAGCAACATAAACCGAACAAGGTTCCTGAAGTTTGCGGAAGGCGGTGAAATTTTCATTGAAGACACCGAAACCAGTGGATCCATTTATGCGAGACCCATCAGTGAAGAATTTCTTACAGGAATTGACATTTTGGTACTTTTCGTTAAAAATGCGAGGAATAGATATACATCGAAGTTGATCTGGTATTCCATGAATAGCTTGTTTCATGGACAGATCGTATTTAACAGAGGTACTGTCATTAGTGAAGTGTACACGGGGAGGATTATAACTTGGTAGGCTTATGTCAGATGACATGTATAACAGATAAATTCTCATGAATTTTGATTGAGTGTTCAGACTGAGCATTTCTTCGAAGTTTTCAATGACAAGTGTGTTGCTCACTCCACACTTGATAAGTAACCTTAGCGAGAGCTCCCAGAATCGGTTCTGGAGAGGTTTCACCCCTGCCAGGACCTCAAGGCTCGCATTATGCGTTGAGTGCATACAGCCGAGAGCAATACGCAAACAACGGTATTGAATTCGTTCCAACTTTATTAGGTGGCAGTTTGCTGCTGAGTGGAAGCAGAAAGAGCCATACTCAATAACAGAGAGAATAGTCGTTTTGTAAAGTTTTATGAGGTCTTCCGGGTGAGCACCCCACCATGTTCCGGTAATTGTGCGTAGAAAATTGATCCTTTGTTGACATTTTTGCACCAAATACTTGATTTGGGTACCCCAAGTGCCTTTTGAATCAAACCAGACCCCAAGGTATTTCGAAGTCAAAGACTGGTCGATTTCTATTCCCAAAAGATTGAGCTTCAGTTGGGCTGGGTTCCGCTTTCTAGAAAACACAACCAATTGAGTTTTTTGCGGAGCAAACTCGATCCCTAAATCTCTTGCCCAGATTGACAGATTATTTAGAGAATTTTGCAATGGTCTTTGCAACATTTCTGCATGTGGGCCTTTTAGAGAAACCACAGCATCATCTGCAAGTTGTCTTAGCGTGCATTGTCCTTCCAAGCAACTATCAATGTCTTTCACGTAAAAATTATAAAGCAAGGGACTTAAACATGAGCCTTGGGGTAGGCCCATGTAACTAATTCTGGAAGTTGTCAGTTGTCCGAGATTGAAACTCATATGTTTTTCTGACAACAAATTATACAAGAAATTATTTAAAATTCCTGGAAGTCCACTATTGTGCAGTTTTTCTGACAATATTCCTATGGAAACTGAATCAAAGGCGCCCTTAATATCCAAGAAGACTGAAGCCAGTTGCTCCTTTTCCGCAAAGGCCAGTTGAATATCTGTTGAAAGCAACGCTAGACAATCGTTTGTTCCTTTGCCCTTGCGAAACCCGAACTGTGTATTTGAAAGCAAGTTATTCGATTCGACCCAATGATCGAGTCGTGATAGGATCATTTTTTCCAACAATTTCCTTAAACATGATAACATAGCAATTGGGCGGTATGAATTATGATCAGACGCTGGTTTACCAGGCTTTTGAATAGCTATTACTTTGACCTGTCTCCATTCATGCGGAACGATGTTGTTCTCCATGAATGAGTTGAACAGGTCCAGTAATCGTCTTTTCGCGATATCTGGGAGATTCTTTAGAAGATTGAACTTGATCATATCGCGTCCCGGAGCAGAATTGTTTGATGAAAGAAGAGCCATAGAAAGTTCCAGCATACTGAAGGGTCTGTCCAGAGAACCGTCTCTTGGGGATGTTTCCCAAGAAATCGGTTGTGCTGGGACTGAGTCTGGGCAGACCTTTTTCGCGAAACTGAATATCCAACGGTTGGAGTATTCGTCACTCTCATTAGAAGAAGAGCGGTTTCGCATGTTGCGAGCCACTCTCCAAAGCGTTGTCATTGAAGTTTCTCTTGAGAGACCCTCAATGAAGTGTCGCCAATAACTACGCTTCTTCGCCTTCAGCAGGTTTCTCAGCTGTCTTTCGAGCTTTGCGTACTCTTGATAAAGATCTGAGGTACCGTGCCTACGAAAGGTTTTGAAAGCATCAGATTTTTTAAGATACAACTGGGTGCAATCATCATCCCAGCCTAGTGTGGCTGGTCTTCTTTTGAAGGTTGCACTTGGAACACGTCGTTTTTGTGATTCTAATGCACTCTTATATATCAGTTCAGACAGGAATCGATACTCATCCAAAGGTGGGAGGGGATTGAATGATTCGATGCCAAAAGATACCGCTTCTGCATACTTTTGCCAATCGATATTCCTCGTGAGGTCAAAAGGAACCTGAATTGGATGGTCTGACCTTTCACTATTATGCTTTATGGTGGTTATAATGGGTAAGTGATCACTACCATGAGGATCCTCGATTACCTTCCACAAGCAATCGAATGATAGTGAGCTTGACCCCAGTGATAGGTCGAGACGACTTTCTTTGCCGTCAGATGCAATACGTGTCACTTCACCTGTATTTAAAATGTTCAAATTGAAATCGTCGCACAAATCATAGAAAATGGCCGCTCTATTATCGTCATATGGTTCGCCCCACCCTGTACCATGCGCGTTCATATCACCCAGAATTAAAACTGGATGTGATAGTGCAGAAACCGCATTCCAAAGATGACGGCGGTTAATTGAAATTCTTGGAGGAATGTAAACGGAAGCTACGCAAAGTTCTTTACCCTTTACGTTTATTTGGCAAGCGACGATTTCTACGCCAGGATGAGTCGCGATTGGAATTCTATAAAATGAGTAAGTCTTTTTGATCCCCAAAAGAACTCCCCCATAATGGTCATCTCTATCCTGGCGTATAATATTAAAATCGTGGAAGTTGAGTTCATCTTCAGAAGAAAGCCATGTTTCACAAAGGGCAAATATATCACAATCAGAGTTGTGAATCAAAAACTTAAACAGGTCTAATTTAGGTTTTAGACTATGACAGTTCCACTGTAGCACAGTGATCATATCTTGTACCTCACTTGATGAGTTATCCATCGAAAGATATGATCGCAGCAAGGAGGGGCCATGATTGTGTCAGATTCCGAAGATATTCTTCTACTGTAGGTATAAACATATCAATAATGCCTCTAAATGTTTCTGGAAGGCTGAGGGCATCATATAAGCGATCCACGAGAACCCTAAAAGTGAACAGTCCTCGCTTGGGTCTAGGAGGCTTGTTTGAACTGCGAGGAACTTTGGTAGCTTTTTTCTTGCTACTGTTGAGTCGTAATCAATACTGTACCGTAATTCAGGGAGCACTATAGCTGCTCGAATTCTCATCTCAATAGTTGTCTCGTTTCTGCTCATATAGCACCTTATCAGCCGGTCACAGCACCCGATCGAAAAGCCGATCGTTATCAGTAACTATCTTTGCACCGATCTTCCCGCTTACCGATATAACCGATAGCAATCAGTCTACCAGAGTTAGTTGCCAATAAACCGTTCATAGCGTCAAACCGAATATCGTCGCGTTATATCCAATCGAGCCAATAAAAGTTTCGTACTTATCATTCCCCAAAATCGAAGTACAATCAATCCAAATTCGAATCCTACATAAAGTATGGTCCTTCGAACCGGATGATTTGCTTTTGGGAATTGTGCTTGCGATTTTGTCGTCGTCGGGTCGGAGTGATCAAAAAGTGATTTCGTGAACAATCTGTGAACTGGACTGGTGACTGTGAACCCTGAGAACTGTGCACAAAACTGTGACTGAACGAGAAAAGAAATTCCATATCGCACACGAACTGTGGCTAGTGCATTGAACAATTAAGCCTGTGGTGTGCAACGTGGTCGCTGCAAATTAGTGGTTGGTGCTGACGGTCGCTGATTGAGTGTAATTAGATGCCACCTCGAAGCCAACGAAGAATCTTCCGATTGTGAAGCCGCTATTGAGAGTGAGGAAGTATTGTTCCGTATAGCTATTGTCGTCCGATTTCGATAGCTTGGCTTGGGTTTCGTCGATCAGCGTGGCTTGGGCATCACCGCGTGGGGTGGCTTGGGTACATCGTCGAAGACTGTAAGTACTGAACTGCATGCTGCATGTGACCCGATCGTCAGGAAATACTATTTTGCTGAGTTTTCCTGTATCGCTGATTTTTTCGAAAATTTGTGCATGAACTGATTGGTTGAAAATCGTGGATTTTTTGTAATTTTGGTTGAATTTGGTGCGCACGTGTGCAGGTGTAGCCTACTGCGATTGTTCTAGTGCTCATTATGGCTCCGAATTTAAGAAGGTTGGCGAAAGGAGAGCGATTCTGCCGAGATTCTTTGAGGAATTTAGCTCACTTGGTGGATAGCTATCAGGATGATAGGGACAAGGACATGCTTGAGGGTTGGAAAGAGCGCCTCGAGGAGATTTTTGAGGATTATAAGGAAACTAGGTTGCAGCTAGAAGTTTCGGAGGATTTCCAGAACACTCTCAAACAAGAGCTAGAAGCAAAGGCACTAAAGCAATCGCAAGCAGGAGTTGAGGTTGAACTACCATCGATAGAGCAAGTTAATCGCGATGCCCGTTCAACATTCGAATCCACGTACTTAAGACTGAAGGGTTTCATTTTATCCAAAATTCGCGCTAATGGTGACCCACCTAGGCAAGCCGCCCAGGTTCAGGCTCCGGTTCAGCAGATTCGCGTCAAGCTACCGGAAATCAAGCTGCCAAATTTCGATGGCACTATTAAAGAATGGCCCTCATTTCGAGATTCGTTTCAATCGCTGATTGCCTCAAACCCGCAACTCAGTGACGTCGATAAGTTTTCGTACCTTCTTTCGTCCCTTACAAAGGAGGCAAAGCGTGTAGTGGAGGTGATAGAGGTAACCTCTGCTAACTATGCGGTAGCGTTGGATCTCCTTGAAAAGCGATATGAAAACAAATACCTAATCGTAAAGTCGTACGTTGAAGCGCTTTTCTCTGCGGATCCAATAAAGCGGGAGTGTTACGAGTCTTTGAATCGCTTGATAGACACGTTCGAGCGTAATTTGAAGATGCTGGAGAAGGCGGGAGAACAACCGGAAAATTGGAGTACGTTGTTGGTTTTCATGCTCAGTTCTCGTCTGGATCCTGCAACTTTACGTCATTGGGAGACACACAGAAAGTCGACAGCGGTTCCCATCTACACGGATCTCATCGATTTCCTACGCAGTCATAGTCTCGTCCTGCAATCTATCGACACTTCCAAAGGCCGTTCGTCCGAATCCTCTCGCTCTTCCACTAATCGTCCCCCCTCACAAGCAACCAAGCTGAACTTAGCGCATTCAGCTGTGACCGCTCAGAAATCCTGCCCCTTCTGTAAACAGGTTGCCCACTCGCCCTACCAATGCGAAGTATTTCGAAAGATGACTCCTACACAGCGGTTCGAAGCCACAAAGAGGAACGCTCTTTGTATCAACTGTCTGTCGCCTTCACATATCGTCAAGGCTTGCACGAGTGGAACCTGCAGAGTTTGCCAACAAAGGCATCACACGATGCTACATCAGAAACCCGCCGCTCCTACCAACCAAATCCCTCAACCAACCATCAAACCATCAGATTCACAACCTTCGTCGTCGTCGTCAACTCCAAATCATCGCCAGCAGCCTTCCTCTTCGACCAAACAGTCTCAGCCGGTAGAAATCCAAACCCAAGCCACCGCGGTCCCTGCCCCTCAAACCAGCCATTTCTCGATACCTTCCACCGAAGTCCAACACACCGTTCCAGCTACTATTCTTCTTTCGACGGCTTTGGTGAAGGTTCATACCTCCTCTGGCTCGTATCTGTGGGCCCGTGCGTTGCTGGATTCTGGATCGCAGCTGAATTTCGTTTCGGAGAATCTCGCTCAAAAACTGAAGCTTCGTCGTACCAAGGAATTCGTCCCAATCAGCGGTGTTGGCCTTTCGTCGATTTCGTCCAAACACACCACATCCATTCGTATCCAGTCCCACTGCGCTGATTTTGAAGATACCTGGAAGTTTCACGTGCTGTCCAAGCTGACGCTGGAGTTGCCGAATCAAGCAGTTGATGTCTCCCGTTCCAGTTGGCCTTCGGATATCATACTAGCAGACCCTACCTTTGACCGCCCAGGATCAATCGACTTGATTCTAGGCGTTGACATCTTCTACGACCTTCTCCGTGACGGTCAGATCAAGAACGGTAGTGGAGAGCCTGTTCTGCAGAACACTGCCCTCGGATGGGTGGTTTCCGGAAAGGTGCAAGCGACGGTTCCTGTGGCAGTCTCCAACCTTGCCCACATTTCGTCCACTCCAACGATCGAGGATCAGCTGGCGCGGTTCTGGGAAATCGAATCGTGCCACACCCAAAGTACACACTCCGTCGAAGAAACAGAATGCGAGGAGTTTTTCGTAAAAACGACTGAGAGGGATTCTTCTGGTCGTTTCATCGTCGGTCTACCAACCAAACCTTCGTTGATCTCGAGGCTGGGTAATTCCAGAGACATTGCAGATCGTCGTTTCTTTTCCCTGGAACGCCGACTCAACGCTAGTCCTGCACTAAAGCAAGCGTACTCTGCTTTCATTCACGAGTACATTCAGATGGGACATATGAAGCCGATAGAGGACCCGCAGCCAGGTCCTGTGCCAGCCTACTACTTGCCCCATCATTGCATTGTCAGACCGGATAGCCTAACCACCAAACTTCGGGTGGTCTTCGATGCGTCTTGTTCTACCGACAGTGGCATCTCCCTCAACGATGCGCTTCTAGTTGGCCCTGTTGTCCAAGACGACTTGCTAACGATTGTCCTAAGGTTCCGAATGCCCCAGTTTGCCATCATCGCAGACATCGAAAAGATGTATCGGCAAATTCTGGTGCGAGAGTCTGACCAACCGCTTCAAAGGATTCGATGGAGAGATTCGCCGACACAACCGCTACAAACTTTTCAACTTACGACGGTTACCTACGGAACATCTTCGGCTCCGTATCTCGCGACGAAGTGTCTACAGAAGCTTTCTGAGGATGGGTCTGAAAGTCATCCCGCTGCTGCAGTTGTTCTAGGCCGAGACTTTTACATGGATGACATGCTCACGGGGACCGACAGCGTCGAAGAAGGCCGGGAACTCTGTCAGGAGCTAATGGAGCTAACTAACTCCGCTGGGTTACCCCTTCGCAAATGGGCTTCCAACAGTTCGGCTATTATGGAAGCCGTTCCTTCGAACCTGAGAGATGAGCGTACCCTTTTCGAGCTTGACTCCTCTGCCTCGCCCATAAAGGCGCTGGGACTCCAGTGGAACATCGTTTCGGATGAGTTGCAGTTTAACGTTCCGAACTACACTACGCAGTTTCCAATCACCAAACAGACAGTACTCTCGGACATCGCTCGCTTGTTTGATCCTCTGGGCCTTGCTGGTCCAGTGTTGGTTCAAGCAAAGCTGTTTCTCCAAGATCTTTGGCGAGACGGCTGTGATTGGAAGGACCCGCTTATCGATTCTCGCCAACGCCAATGGTTGGAGCTTCGTGATAGCTTCAGTCAACTGTCGGACCTCAAGATTCCACGGTGGGTTATCGCAACTGTCGGAGTCGTGAGTCTTGAGCTTCACGGGTTTTCCGACGCGTCCGAAAGAGCTTATGGTGCGTGCATTTATGTCCGCGCTGTGTCCTCCACCGGCAACATCCACGTTAACCTCCTCACCGCTAAATCCAAGATCGCCCCGAAAGGAAAGGGTAAAAAGGGAGGTATCGTTAGCCTGCCTCGTCTCGAACTGTGTGGTGCGCTGCTGTTGAGCCACTTGTTTGAGAAAGTTGAGTCCAGCTTGCAACTCAAATCCAAGAATTTCTTCTGGACGGATTCGGAAATCACGCTCTACCAAATTACTGCAAACCCCTCGCGCTGGAAAACGTTTGTCGCCAACCGATGCTCGGAGATACAGCGCATTACAGCGAATGGCATGTGGTCCCATGTGCCAGGTTCGGAGAATCCGGCAGATATAATCTCCAGAGGAATGTCTCCGGCCCAGTTAAGCGAATTTTCGGTCTGGTGGAAAGGACCGGACTGGCTTTCGCAACCGTCTCGATTCTGGCCGCCTCTTGGTCGCCCAACCATCAAATCATTTACTTCCGAGGAACTAGAGGAAAGGACAGTGTCCCTTCCGGTTCAAGTACAGACCCCAAATGAGCTATTCGCCCTGTACTCTTCGTATTCAAAGCTAGTTCGAATCGTCGCGCTTCTTCGTAGATTTGCCCATAACGCGATTGCCACAAACAGAACAGGCCGTCGCACTGGATTCCTCACTACTACGGAGATCCACGAAGCCACCGTAACCCTGGTTAAACTTGCGCAAACGGAACGTTTTGCTCAGGAACAAGTCGATATCGCTCGCAGCAAACAAGTTAAACCCAACTCTCGCCTGAATACACTGTTCCCGATTATGGTCGACGGTGTACTGCGCGTTGGTGGCCGGCTGCGTCATGCTCCGGTTTCGTTCGACCAACGCCATCCGATGATCCTGCCGGACAATCATCCGCTCACTGAACTGATAATGGCCCACTACCACCGGAAACTTTTGCACGCCGGACCGCAGCTTCTTACAGCTGTCGTACGGGAACGTTTCTGGCCGCTTCGCATCAGAAATCTTGCTCGCCGAGTTGTCCACGCTTGTACTCGATGTTTTCGATGCAAACCCAAGGTGTTGGAGCAGCTGATGGGAGAACTTCCGCCGGAGCGGGTACAACCAGCATTCCCATTTGTCCACACTGGAGTGGACTATTGTGGCCCATTTTCCTGTCGCCCTACCCGTCGTGCCACGGCGGTTAAATGCTACGTATCGGTGTTCGTCTGTCTCGTGACGAAGGCCGTCCATTTGGAGTGTGTCGCAGACCTGACCACCAATTCGTTTCTCGCTGCCTTGCGGCGTTTTGTTGCTCGCAGGGGCAAACCGGAGCTGATCGAGTGCGACAACGCCCTCAACTTCCAAGGAGCTAAACGGGAGCTAGAAGAGCTGGCTCGATTGTTTCGGTCTCAACAGCACCAGGATCAAATAACCCGCAGTTGCGCGGAAGATGGGATAACCTTCAAGTTCATCCCTCCCAGGTCCCCGAATTTCGGTGGACTCTGGGAAGCGGCTGTTAAGTCCATGAAGAACCATTTGCGCCGTACTATGGGAAATGTGATCCTCTATCAGGATGAATTTTGGACCTTGCTAGTACAAATAGAAAGCTGCCTTAATTCTCGTCCTTTGACACAGCTAACCTCGGACCCCAACGACCTGGAAGTGCTCACACCAGGGCATTTCTTGGTCCATCGCTCGCTTACCGCCATCCCAGAGCCCAGCCTAGCCGACATTCCGTCCAACCGATTAGATCGCTATCAGCACACCCAGGAGTACGTTCGAAGGATCTGGAGTCAGTGGCAGTCGGAATACTTGTCTGGACTGCAGCCACGGACACGTTGGACGCAGCGGCGTAACAACATCCAAGTCGGAACGTTGGTGCTAGTGAAGGAGGAAAATCTGCCTCCGCTGAAGTGGTGCATCGGACGAATCACGCGGATCTACAGGGGAAACGACGACTGCATCCGAGTCGTCGACGTACGCACGAAGGACGGAGAATATCGTCGGGGAATCTCCAAGATTTGTGTTCTACCAAACCAACCCGATGGTGGCGATGCCCCCGAACCGCAAGAAGGAAACTAGGATCCTTCCACCGATCGCAGTGTTCCGCTGCGCACCGTCGGGAGGTCAATTGACCTCCCGTTCATGTAAGTCGTTGTGTTTAAATGAATTTCCAAAAAGTAATAGAATTTTTGTCCCCCTGCGCCTGTGATGTCGTCGTCGCACCAACTCACCACTGCAAGCGAGGTTCGAGCTGGCTATCCCTCGACGGTCTGCAGCTGACCCAACGCATCCACTACACGTCGGATAGACTCGTGGAATTGCAATGTGGAAGGCAAGGACCTGAGAGAGCACGCCAGAACCGTCGACTGTCGGATCAACCCCCGAAGGATGCTTACCTGCCCAACTCAACGGTCACAGAAGGATGTCGCCATTCACCCCTCGGATTCCATTCACGCACAAGTACGCTCAGTACTTCGCTGCCAACGGTCATCGTCCGGTAACGGACCCGTGGAGGCCGGTTGCCTCCGCTCCAGTTAAGTATTGTTTTAATGCTCTTTTGATTGTTTGAAAAAGCCGCCTATGTTTGTTCGCAGCATTTCGAGTCATCCCGAGGACGCCGCATTCGATGAGCCCGAAGAGAAGGAATGACAGCATCCCCCTAGCGATACAGAAGTCCATCGATCCAAGGTCAAGGTTGCGCGAAATGATCGCCCGATCACAGTTGCCGAGGAGTCACATGGTCCGGATCCGACAAGTCCCGAGGAGTCACATGGTCGATCAGCGAGTCCCGAGAAACCGCCGAAGTTGCACGTGGAGGAAGTAAACAACGAACGATGTCACAGCGAACGCAGAACCACCCACCGGCCTCTGACAAAAGAGCGTCGGCCCGAAGAAGTAGAGGAAGCGACAACCGTCGCGAGAAAGCAGCAGAAGGAGAAACAGTTATTGCATTAAGAAGTGATAGAATTAGAAACCTAAAAGAAACTACACACTCTGAATTTGTAACCCTAGCAGTAAGATAGATAGATATGTTTAATTACTGAAGAAGATAGGTTGTTAAAATTAGCATTTTCACGGTGGCCGGCATGTTGAGTCGTAATCAATACTGTACCGTAATTCAGGGAGCACTATAGCTGCTCGAATTCTCATCTCAATAGTTGTCTCGTTTCTGCTCATATAGCACCTTATCAGCCGGTCACAGCACCCGATCGAAAAGCCGATCGTTATCAGTAACTATCTTTGCACCGATCTTCCCGCTTACCGATATAACCGATAGCAATCAGTCTACCAGAGTTAGTTGCCAATAAACCGTTCATAGCGTCAAACCGAATATCGTCGCGTTATATCCAATCGAGCCAATAAAAGTTTCGTACTTATCATTCCCCAAAATCGAAGTACAATCAATCCAAATTCGAATCCTACAGCTACCTTGTCGATTATTTCTCTTTGAAGTGTATTTAACAGGCGGAGACGGGGGTGACAGGTTCTTGCTACAACATGGATCTGAAGCTGAAGGAACCTGATTCTTCGGAGTTTTTAAGTTTACCCCGTCTCCTTTAACATTAGGCAAACTTTTGAGGGAAGACTTTAAAAAGACCTTTCGGCGCAATCCCGGGGAAGATGATGACTTCCTTTTTCCAGGTGCGTGTACCTCCGAAAGAGATCTACCCTCATCAGTTTCGCCATCGTCCTGATCATCGGAAGACAACTCCTGATAGGGATTTTCAACTGGGACAGCTGATTCAGACACGGAATCTGGTGTTTTAAAAGATTTCACCATCTCCGCATATGTCTGTTTGGAGCGCTTTATGATAGAGCGACTCTCATTTCGAATGCGTCTTTTGTAAGCCGGGCAAACTTGCAAGTCGTGTGGATCTCCGCCACAGTAGCTACATTTTTCCGCTTCCTGTGTGCAAGAGTCCTCCAAATGAGCTTGGTTGCATTTGCCACAACGGGGCTTGTTGTCGCAAAAGCTATTGCTGTGACCAAACTGCTTGCATTTGGTACAATTAAAAACCTTCGGCCTAAAAAGATGCACTGGGTAAAAACCACCATCAATTACAACAAATTCCGGGAGGACGGAACCTGGAAAAGTCACTCGAAAAAACGCTGAAGGCGAGTACACCTTTTTATTTCCTTCCATGGAAACCTTAGATAAGCGTTTACAGTCTAGGATAGCCACATCAGGAATTGACCTATTTTTGAATCGACCAAAGCCGGTCTTGATGTCCTCACATGTCAGCATTTCGTCGAGGATCTTCCCCTCCACCTCCACTTCTCGTGCTGGCACATAGACCGCGTATTCAACAGTAAACGCTTCGTGTTGAGCAATTTCATTTGCTGCTTTGTAGCTAGGTGCGGTAACACGCAGCTTGGATGCTTTCACTTGGTGAATAACGGTCCCAGGATACTTACGCGTCAGCTCTCGAGAAATCGAAAGCATATTCAATGGTTTGCATTTGCGCCGGAAATAGACAACCCAAGGTCCAGGCGAAGATGGCTGATAAAACCGCGTACGAGCAATGATATCATTGGGAGGCGTTTCGCCTCCAATCGAATCGTCCATGTGGAAACAAATTTGTGGAAAATAACTCAAAAGTGCAAAAGAGGAAGAAAAAAAACCTTAAAGTATTTACAGTGCACTTTCTTCCTTAGGACGACAACTGTTTGGTTTGTCAAACAATGTTAATAATATATAGAAAAAAAAATAAAGCAAAAAAAAAACTTGTACTAATAATATACGAATTCAATTCTTATGTTTATTTTAGCGCACCCTGTAGGATGCAAAAAAAAAAACGGTATTGAAAAAAAAAGAAAAAATAGCTAATAAAAAAAAACAAAAAAAAAAGTTCTGTTATTTACAGTTTGTACACCCTTACCCGTATACAGTAGTTTGGGAACTACTGTTATGGATGTCAAAAAAAAAGCACGTGGTCGAATGTGGACTGGGGATACAATAGACAAAAGCGATCAAAACAAATTGGGCGGACAAAAGAGTGTATCGAAAGAGTGATACTTATCTGACCGAAGCAGGTAGATATTTATCACAGGCAGGTCGATGGTAAAGCTGTCCGTCGCGTCTGCCTTCGCACCCGTCGCCGCCGTCCTCTTCGATGACGGAGGGGCTGATGATGGCGATAAAGATGACTTTCTTGGATGCGATGCTTCTTCTTTGATGTACGATGATGCAAGCACCTCGCTTCCCGGGTTGCGCAGGATACCACCTTGCGACACTACACTTCGCACAAGCAGGAAAACGTACGATATAAAAAACCTTCCGCACTTGCGGGGGAAAAAACTCCACTTATACGAGGTCTATCGCGTGGTGAGATACGGAGCACACGTCCGACTCGTCCAAATGCACAACTGGGAATGCGTTTCATTGGTTGATGAGAGGCTGCTGAACCTATATAAGGCCATGTTGGCACGAAACACGATGAAAAATATTCACTCAATGTAGACATGAAAAAAGTTTTTGTTAGAAAAACTTTTTTCCCTTAAATATGTCACAGCAACATTGTTTGGAGAAAATGTAGGTAATTGAAATACCTTTCTCCAGAAAAAAAAATCATCGATTTAAAAACATAGGGTGTTTTGTAATATCGATTTAAATTTTTAAAACCTTTATTTTTCAGTGTAGGAATTAATTTTGTATTTTTTGGATATTTTTCTAAAAAACTTCATGGAATTTCGCGATAGTCCGCCATACAACACTTTTTTGTAGGTCTTGTCATTTTTGAGTTACATCGATTTGAAAAAAATCTATGAAAAAAAATTAGGCCCTCTTCAAATGTTACTCTTGAAAAATTTCGAAAAACAAAATATGCAAAGTTGCTTAGAAAGACCTATTGTTTATGCCCACAAAGTTTCGTTCGATTCTGAGAGGGTGCTGCCAACCGTTGGTCGAGTTGGCGCGAAATTCGTCTATATTCATTTTTTTAGAAAATTTGGCAACTTTGGGTTAAGTTTGCATACAATTTTTTTTGAAAAAGTTTCTTTTAAATCATGTTTAAAGTTTCTTTGACTTATTATCTTTTGAATGAGACCTAGGGTTTTGAAATCGGACGCAAATTGGCGAAGATATATGCCTAAAAAAATGACATGTTTTTGAGGGGGTGACCCCAAACTTTTGATCGGGAGTGTATTTCCAAAGTTTAAGTTGGATGTCACTGAATCCTGAATTTACACAGCTAGTCGTGTTTGGTATTTTTTACCGAAAGCTCAACTGCAGAGTGTTCGATAACGGGTTTTTACCGAAACTCTGTAAAAAATATCAAAGTTCGGTAAAATGTTATAGTTTAACTGTCAAACTCTAACGAAGTTCGGTAACTTACTAACTTCACTGATTTTTTTCCTGTAAAACAAACTTAACGGTTGAGATTTCGGTAAAACATTACCGAAGTCGGAGATTTTTTCTAAGTGGGTATGCCCGAAACAAAAAGGGTGTAAATTGAGCATCAGTTGTTTAATAAAGTTGTAGTGTGTCTACTAAAACGAACCATGTGACTTTCTCAATAATGTATAAACCTGTACGTTGCCAGTAGGAGAAAATGTATTTGTCTCATTCAATTGCGTAGTATAGGTATTTAGTTTTTGACAATAAACTGATTTCGCTACTGACTGGAAGCTTCTCCTACTTGTCTTCTGCAAAAGAGCTTGTCAGAACATCTTGAAAACATCTCAACTGCCTTTCCCCTTTTATTTCCTAAAAAAAGGATGCGCCGACTTTTCTGGCTTCGCCCAGCAAACACACGATTGTATATGATGCTCCATTGAACGGTAAAGTGGAGGCGATATACGCACACTTTACACGCGGGTAAATGGGGCCTCCACTTTAACATCCTATTCAACATCACATAAGACTTTGTGTTAGCTGGGCGTTAGTTGGTGAGAATCCCAGCATTCATCGGAAAGCTGGACAACTTGGTTGGCGCTTATGTCTAATGCTTGCATTTCTTCATTGTAGTCATTGCATAGCAATTGGTGAGCTCGTTCCATGCTATTACTCTTTTGTGAAATTTAATTCAACTATTCTCTCACATACATCATAGGAAATTTGAACCAGGCTTGACAGAAACTCCCTCGTGAGAAAATGAGGAGGCGATTTTTTGAGGAGAGAAAATAAAACTCAGAAATTATAATGCAAATCCTCAACAGCACCGAGTGTGAGCTTGTCGCGCAGGGAGGAGTTCTTAAAACACTCATAATTGCTTGCTGTTTTCACTCAAAAAGCACTCGTGAGTTCCACTCTTATACAAATAAACACTCGCTAGGCTCAAAACACACTCCTCTGCCCGAAATCGCCATCGTTTGTTTTTATCGTTCTCCTACCACTTCGGAGCATGTTTGCATAACTCTTGATTTTGAGGAGAATCAAGCCTGATTCGAATAACTTATTTTGCATTTATTCAATAATCATTACAATTGCAACCCTATAATACCGGTATAAGCTCCTTGCAAACAGTTTGTTCAAATCAATTCGGTTGTTCGTTACGTTTGACTCCATGGTCATCTAGAGACACAGAGGTGATCTCGGTCTCTAGTAATGATGCACGTCATACTAACATTCTGTCCCTTCCCCGATGATCGTAGTAACGTGACTGGTACTGTTTCGGGCTTAATTGAGTTTGGATTTCTCAAGAATACACTCAGAGGGCTGTAAGTTAATTCCAAACTCCGTTTTTTAATTTGTACTATTCTGGTCGCGATCAATAACGGAGACGCAACTACGAATTCCTCCTCCCGGAAGTATTCGTAACATGACCAGGGATTTTCTTTAGAATTTCCTCCAGAATTACTTCCGAGATGTTACCGAAATCTACTCATGGTTTGTCCCCTTCAGGACTGCCTCCGGAATTTTCCAACATTTCTCCCACAGACTACTTCTGGAATTCCTTTCGGGATTCCTTCCTAATTTTTACGCGGAAATCATTCCGGAAATCTCGATCTCGGACTTTCAGGCATTCCTCGAAGCATTCAGGCAAATGTCCCTCCATGACTTTAAATTGGAATTACTTTGAAACTACTTTTGAGGTCAATTTCTTGATTTTTGCTTTGGCTGACCAAGCCATGTGGGAAATTACACTGTTGAAAATGCTTTGACATCCATGTGCACAACAGAACATGTGCTCGATGAACAAATTGAGATTTGAAATTATGAAAAGAAATCCACGTACTCCGGTGAGACTCGAACTCACGACTCCCAATTCGCTAGACGGGCGCTTCTATTCCTTCAAGCTACGGAGTCACTCGACTATCTCCGTCGCCAGCAGGCCTAGAACTGAACTCGATTCCACAATCGCACATGGTTATCTTCTTTTCACAATCCAAACCCCCTTCGGATGGGATTAGATGAACATCTAACACATTGTCTGTTGTGCACATGGATGTCAAAGCATTTTCAACAGTGTAATTTCCCACATGGCTTGGTCAGCCAAAGCAAAAATCAAGAAATTGACATTTGTAAGGTGCTACGGTCACCCTTACCGTATTCGGTCGGCCGAGGACCGACCCGTCGAGAGTCCGACTGCACACTAATTGCCATACCAATAAGTGATTGGAGGCAGTGCCCGAAGCTCTCGACAATTAAAAATAACTTCCTCTCCCGCTTTGACATACATGTGCACAACAGACAATGTGTTAGATGTTCATCTAATCCCATCCGAAGGGGGTTTGGATTGTGAAAAGAAGATAACCATGTGCGATTGTGGAATCGAGTTCAGTTCTAGGCCTGCTGGCGACGGAGATAGTCGAGTGACTCCGTAGCTTGAAGGAATAGAAGCGCCCGTCTAGCGAATTGGGAGTCGTGAGTTCGAGTCTCACCGGAGTACGTGGATTTCTTTTCATAATTTCAAATCTCAATTTGTTCATCGAGCACATGTTCTGTTGTGCACATGGATGTCAAAGCATTTTCAACAGTGTAATTTCCCACATGGCTTGGTCAGCCAAAGCAAAAATCAAGAAATTGACATTTGTAAGGTGCTACGGTCACCCTTACCGTATTCGGTCGGCCGAGGACCGACCCGTCGAGAGTCCGACTGCACACTAATTGCCATACCAATAAGTGATTGGAGGCAGTGCCCGAAGCTCTCGACAATTAAAAATAACTTCCTCTCCCGCTTTGACATACATGTGCACAACAGACAATGTGTTAGATGTTCATCTAATCCCATCCGAAGGGGGTTTGGATTGTGAAAAGAAGATAACCATGTGCGATTGTGGAATCGAGTTCAGTTCTAGGCCTGCTGGCGACGGAGATAGTCGAGTGACTCCGTAGCTTGAAGGAATAGAAGCGCCCGTCTAGCGAATTGGGAGTCGTGAGTTCGAGTCTCACCGGAGTACGTGGATTTCTTTTCATAATTTCAAATCTCAATTTGTTCATCGAGCACATGTTCTGTTGTGCACATGGATGTCAAAGCATTTTCAACAGTGTACTTTTGAGGATTCATTCCGGAGGGTATGTCACCCTGGATTTGTTAAGCAATTCTTTGTTCCTGTCTTTCTCCGGCAGTTCGTCACGGGACTTTTTTTTGGAATTTCTTCTGAAATGACTCATGGAATGTTTTTCGGACTATAATGTTTTCGACATTTTTTTCCGGAATTGCCTAGATTTACTCCAGATATTTTCCTGAAGCTTTTGTCATGATTTGTCCCAGAGATCTGTTTTTAGGTTCTATCCCGGAATCCCGTGCAAGTTTTTCTCTGATGTTTATCTACCATTTGCAATTGTTTTTAGAATTTCTGCCGAAATTCTTTTCAACATTTTTGTGTTGGTTTTGTTTAGAATTCTTCCAAGGAAAAATTCCGACATTTTTCCTCTCAGTTTCCCAGAATTCCTCTCAAGAATTTTCCCAGAACTACTCCGAAAGATCCGTTTCGGGATTTTTGCTGGAATTTCCCACAAGCTTTCTGCCGGTTCCTAAAACGTCTCCCAGGATTAATCCCGGAGTTTTTCTTCTCCTGTAATTCTCTCGTACACACTTAGAAAAAATCACCGACTTCGGTAATATTTTACCGAAATCTCAACCGTTAAGTTTTTTACCGGAAAAAATCGGTGACGTTTACCGAACTTCGTTAAAATTTGACAGATAAACGATAACATTTTACCGAAATTTGGTAATTTTCACAGGATTTCGGTAAAAAACCATTACCGAACGCTCAGCAGTTGAGATTTCGGTAAAAACTACCGAACGCGACTAGCTGTGTATTTTCATAATTCTCTCCGTAATTTCTCTTTTGATTCTTCCCGAGATTCTTTCGAAGTTGAGCTGTTCCAGGAATTACTCGTGATATTTTTCCTAAAATTCCTCGTCGAACTTGTTCCTGAATGCCTGACAGGATTCATGCTGGAATTTGTTAATAGATTTTTCCCGATTTTTTTTTTCATTTCTGCCAACATTTCCCCGAGATTCCTATTTGGATTCTTCTGCCTTCCAGAGATTTCTTCCAGAATTACACTTCAGCTTCTTTTTCTTGATCCAAAATTAGTATGAGAAGATGATGAGATAATGAGAAAACTTATCTTTTTTTATATTGCTTGGCTGGTTCGCCAATTGTTGAACACTACTAAAATGTTAATCAGTTTCTGAAAACCTTGTTATAAATCGTACTTGAGTAATTCTTACTTAATGTAAACGGCCAATGTAGATGTAAATTGCTGTTACTCTTAGAGCGCTCCAAAAACCCTCTGAAACACCCTGGAAAACCTGAAAATAAGCCAGCAAAGCTTATTTCTAGCATAACATATGAAAATGACCTAAGTGCTTTTTTGTATGCAAACATTGTTAGAAAAAAGCTTTGCTGACCTAAACCGTCTGAAAGCGTCTTGGAACGCCTTGACACCTCTGAAACATCCCTGAAACCTTCTTGAAAGTATCCATAAACGCCGGGAAACTACTTCCAAACCCCCTCCTTGATACCACCTGAAACGTGTGGAAACCCCTCGGGAACCATCCTGATATCCCTTGAAAAGTCTTGATACGCTTTGAAACTCCTCTGAAACGTCCCTGATATCCTCTTGGAAGCTAAGCCGCAAGCCATGTTTCCGAGGGTTTCAAAGTTTTTCAGACAGATGAAGATAAGTTTTGGATGCTCTCAGGGGGCTTCAAGGCAGTATTTAGAGCTTCAAGGGCTTTCAGAATAGATTTAGGGATGTTTCAGAGAGATTACAAGGAATTTTAGTACTTAACTCTTAGTTTCAGGAGGCTTCTGGAGAATTTAAGAGAAGTTTACGGGGATAACAAGCGATTTCATTGTGGTTTCAGGACCTTTTAATAGGATATATGTATTGGCACCAACATTTCAAAAATCGTCCTTCCTGGAATGTTTTAAGATTTTTTTTCCGATTTGGCTTTTTTTCTATGATTTCTACTGGGATTTTCCTCCCGAGATTTTTTTTTTCAAGAAATTCTTCCCAGGGTTTGGCTCTGGGATCCCGGGTAGAGGTGAAATACTGACGATCAAACCGTGATATTAGTTTGATTGATATAAGAGATAAAAGATCTGAAAATAATATCTAAAAAATGTTCGTGGAACATCTATACAATATCAAAATTTGATATTTCAAGATCAAACGAAAAGCTCGCTGCTATTGGTTAGATCTTACAAGATCTAAATATGATATGATGATGATGTTCTAGGAGTAAATTTTTGATATTATTTTTAGTTCTACACATCTAATCGCGTTCGGTAATTTTTTCCGAAATCTCAACCGCTGAGCGTTCGGTAACGGGTTTTTGATGAAATTCTGTAAAAAAATACCAAATTTCGGGAAAATGTTATCGTTTATCTGTCAAACTCTAACGTAGTTCGGTAAAAGTTGCTAACTTTACCGAATTTTTCCTGTAAAACAAACTTAACGGTTGAGATTTCGGTAAAACATTACCGAAGTCGGTGATTTTTTTAGTGTGTATTTCAATCAAACCAATATCACTTTTTGATCTCCATATCATAATATGCTGGGTCTCAAGTTAGCCTAGTGGTTAAGGTGATGGATCGACAATCCGGAGACGGCGGGTTCGATTCCCGTTCCGGTGGGGAAAATTTTCTCGACTCCCCCCCTGGTCATACCCAGACAACCAGTAATCGTATAAGATGTTGCATAAGATGATAAAGTGGAGGCCATATGCGTACATGCCTCCATTTAGGCGCATAATTAATGTACGCATATCGCCTCCAGTTTAACATCTTATGCAACATCTTATACGATCACTGGTTGACTGGGTAGTGTACCACTGTACTTGCCACACAATGTACAAATACATGCAATGGCAGACAAAGAAAGCCCTTCAGTTAATAACTGTGGAAGTGCTCTTAGAACACTAAGTTGAAGAGGGGCAGGCCAAGTTCCCATGCGAACGTCGAGTCATAAAGAAGATCATATTCATAATATGCTCTGATTGAGCTTTTTTCGTGTACCAGTGATGTATTTCCAAGATGTATCCCAGATCCCGTTGAAGCTTTCCTTCGAAATTCTATAGCTTTTTCTCTCAGAATTCCTGTCGAAATTTCTCCCTCCTCGGGAGGAATCGTTATTACTTGTTAAAATTTTCCCAGAATTAATTCTCACATTTTTTCCCCAAATTCTCCCGAAATACCTCTCAGCCTAGGAATGTTTCAGCATTTCTCTCGAAAATCCTTCCGTGATATCTCGCAGAATTCCAATCAAGAATTCATCCGCAACTACTACCCCAAAGATCTCTCTCGGCGTTTTCCTCAGATTGTTACTCCCACACCCTTAAATGAAACAACACAGCCCACAAGTAACTTTCACGCAGCGAGCAAAAAGACAAAGGATTTTTCGCTCATATTTGTGTACGACCGGATCAACACAAAAAATGTGCTGATCCGGTGTTACACAAATCTGCGTGAAAATTCTTTTGTCTTTTCGCTCGCTGCGTGAAAGTTACTCGTTTCTCTGTGTACATCGAGTTCTGCGTTCAGTATTTATTCCGGATTTTTTCTCTGTGTTTCTCTCAGTATTTTTCTCATGATTCCATCCGAGGTTTTCCTAGAAATTCCTCCCGAGATTCTTTCGAGATTTCGTCAGGAATAACTAGATTTTTTTCTTCTGAAATTCGTCCTTGAACTTGTACAGGAATGCCTCCCAGGATTCATCTCGGAATTTATCCCGATTTTTTTTTTTGTAATTGTTTTTGTTTATCCTTGGATTCTTTCTCCTCCCAGAGATTCCTTTATAAAAAATATAGAAAATGTTTGGATATTGATGGGCGGTTTTTCATGTTTTTCCTGGATTTTGTCCGTTTTTTTTCGACGTTTCTCCTTTAATTCTTCCTGGAATTGTTCCCGTAATTTCACCCAGGATTACTCTCGAAGCTTTTTCTCGGGATTCTTTCTGACATTCTTTCAGACATTTTTGCTATAATTTTTCATGGAATGTCCCAGAATTACTCCCGAAGAGATTCATCCCTGGCTTTTTCCTGAAACTATTTCCGATTTTTTTTCCAATACCA
>NC_085137.1:496885663-497047306 GCF_035046485.1 Aedes albopictus | reverse complement strand
GAAATACTACACTACTTCTTTGTTTAGGTACCAACTTAAGTAGGACGGGGGAAATCACGTATGGGTTTCGCCACTGTCCGCCCTCAAATTGCCAAATACTATTACAAAGATATTTCGATTACCAAATGTCCAATAAAAATGAAATTCAAGAGCGTACTAAGATGTTGCAGTCATTTGGTGCTAGGAGAACCTAAATCGGTTGATAGATGGCTGAGAAATTTATTATGATACATTTCGTCAGAAATGTCTCAAAAACCTAAGTTGTACTACTCCTAAGTACTCTTCGAAAGATATCTCGGTAATCAAATGTCCAATCAAAATGAAATTCCATGGAACGGTTTCGGGGGGTATTAGGGTCGTTCCAGGGGTGTTTCAGGAGTTTCATGGGATTCTATAGGGGCGTTCCAGAAATGTTTTTAGGGTTTTCAGAACCGTTTCATGAGGTTTCACGAGGTTTCAAGCGTATTTCAGGGGTGGTCTAGTAAGTTTCAGGGGACTTCAGGCTCGTTCCTTGGGTTACCCTTCCTTAGATTGGGTAACCAACCCCGGTGGGAACTTTGGTCGTAGGCTGACAGGGAAGGGCGGTTTGCTTCGGCGAACCTGAGCGTCTGTTCTCCAGGAGGAGCGGCTCCCAACAGCGTCTGATCCCCATGTTAAAGGCGGCTAATCTACGTCCGAGTGCCGGGAAAGGACTCTAAGCTCAACTGTGCACTATAGTTTATTTTACGAAACGACAACAATGTTGATATTGATATTAACACTCACGGGTTTGGGCGCAACCTCCTGTCAAATTTTCATTCATGAAATGAGCGATCAGCTGATCCGAAACGTCTCGTAAAATGGCTCATGGTCCTCCGGAAAGTAGGGGGTTGGTGTCAGGCCCTCACGGTGCTCCCCAGACCGTTATTATAAAATAAAAATCTCCATTCAATCGGAGCCCACCACTCGTTTTCTATGACTATCCTGCATGTCTGGTCAAAATTTGAAAAAAAATCGTAGGGCCCATTTTTTGAGTTAGGCCCTTTTGAAGGGCGTAAAGCCATATATTCAAAGTAAAAATCAAAATATTTATGTGCTCAGCCAGTTTTTAACGATTTTTATGAAATATTTTCACGAAGAATCGTTTTGTATTGAGTACCAGTAGTGTCTAACATAATTTTGACTGATTTCTACCTACATGTGAAAAGGGCGAAACAACCATCGCACGCCTCTGCTTCTTCCGTCCCTTCTAGGCGTATTTCATAAATTTAAATAGTATTTCAGGGGTTATGATATAAATTGTCGTAAAAAGTTAGATCCATGAAATTTTATCCATATAAGTTCATTTTCACACATGAATGAAACACAAAATAAATACCCAAGTATGAGGCAGAGCAGATCCCAACAAAATATCTTATTCAAAGGAATGGGTTTATAAATATTTGCTATAAGATATCAATCGTTTTCCAGTGTTTTATGTCTCTCAAGTCTATTAACATTTAATCATTCGCAAGAGTTGGTGAAGTAATATCCATCACGATGTTTGGACATTCTAGTCTGAAGCACATGTGCTTTAAGACTGGGGCCTAAATCCAACTTCTAATGTAAAGTAGAAGTAGGAAAGTAAGCCCTTTCAACTAGAAATCTTATTGGGCTAAAAACTACCAAGTTAAAACAGATAAATAGTTATTTTCAGAATACCATGTCAATACATCTGATACATTTATACAAAAAGTTTTTATATTTGTTTAAAAAAAAAAATATAGGATTAATAAATCAACCATCTGAAGAAAAGAAGGTCAATATTTCGTCAATGTTGAAAATATTGTGTGGACATAAGGAGGGGAGGGGGTTAAGATGGCCACCGATTGATTCCTTTCTTGTTGCTATCATACATTCTCACTTCTTACAAAAAAAACAACAAAAACAATATAAAAACAACCCAGAACAGATACCTTACGTTGATTATGAACAGCACCAGTTGAAATGAGCCGCGAAAATTATTGAAGAAATTACTCACTCACATAAAATATGCAGTTGTCTCTGTAAAAGTAGATATATACAGACTTGCTTCGGCATTAGAGTCTTTTAATTTGCTATACACGTCCACATAGTGTCAGCGATTCGGCATTTATCATACTCATACGCTTAAAACCGCTTGTGGTTAGTATTACTATTCTGCATAATTGAACCTAATACTCAACGCCATTGAATTTGAGGGGACTGCGTTTCGTTTCACTTCAACGATTAACATTAACTTAATTTCACCATGGAATGGCATCTTTTCACACTTATGTAAAATAAAGATTCTGCGGCCAATCAGTTTCGAACAAAGCACCTTGTGATTATCGAATTAGATGATAAAAGAGAAGACAATTCGCTGTCAAGAGGCACTTGTGTTGTGATGATCATGTTTTCTCATAGTAAATTTAAACACATTTTTGTGGTCTTTACTGCAAAGCAGCTTTCAGTGTTGGTATTATTATTATTTATAATACACTATTTTCGTATTCAAGATATTCCGTTTTTTTAATTCTTCTGCAAATAAAACTAGTATGTTAAGGGCTTAAAACAATTTAAACTCTTCTTCTACGCTAGCAAGATGCAATTC
Source organism: Aedes albopictus (assembly GCF_035046485.1). Taxonomy (NCBI): domain Eukaryota; kingdom Metazoa; phylum Arthropoda; class Insecta; order Diptera; family Culicidae; genus Aedes; species Aedes albopictus. The sequence goes on along the minus strand of NC_085137.1, from coordinate 497,044,716 downwards.
GCCCCGGGTAGAACCTTTGGTTCAATCCTTACCCTGTCCATCCCTCAAAATGTGACCTTCTAATCTTCAGCTGCCACGAGTATTGTCGCTTCCTCCCATAACTAACAGATATGATTAAAAGTTGTTATCGTGAGTATATTGTATATTTTTAGTTCAAAAAGATCTTCGGCTCCGTAAAGCGTTATACGCGATTGAGCCCCGAATAAATGAACTAGATAAAAAAAAACTCTTCTTCCTTTTATTCTTACGCACATAATGTGCATTCCCTTCATTTACTTTTTTGTTTACATTCACGATTTTCTTAACGTAGTTGAACTTAAGAAATTACAAACATTATTGAAATATTTTCATATAAATTAACATTTGTTTATGTCAACTAATAAAAATGTTCATACTATGCTAAACATATCTAATATTCAATGCAATATAATTCTTCTTGAACATATTTCATCAAAACCGTTCAAAAATGGCAAAGTACATAAATATTTTGAGTTTTTCTTTGAAAATGTGGCTTTACGCCCTTTAAAAGAGCCTAACTCATAAATGGGCCCTACGATTTTTTTTCAAATTTTGCCCAGACATGTAGGATAGTCATAGAAAACGAGTGGTGGGTACCGATTGAATGGAGATTTTTATTTTATAATAACGGTCTGGGGAGCACCGTGGCCCTACGAGCCAGCCGTAAAAACCCTTTGTAACGGAAAATCAGCAACAGAATAATACGAACCGAGACCAACGGCAACGACCTCAGCGAACAAAAAGGACTTGCGATTGGAAACTCGGTACGTCGAACTGCCGATCTCTCAACTTCATTGGGAGCACCCGTATACTCGCCGATCTACTGAAGGACCGCGGGTTCGGCATCGTAGCGCTGCAGGAGGTGTGTTGGACAGGATCCATGGTGCGAACGTTTGGAGGTAATCATACCATCTACCAGAGCTGCGGCAACACACGCGAGCTGGGAACAGCTTTCATCTTGATGGGTGATATGCAGAGGCGCGTAATCGGTTGGTGGCCGATCGACGAAAGAATGTGCAGGTCGAGGATCAAGGGCCGATTCTTCAACTTCAGCATAATAAACGTACACAGGTCACACTCCGGAAGCACTGATGATGACAAGGACGTATTTTACGCGCAGCTCGAACGCGAGTACGATGGCTGCCCAAGCCACGATGTCAAGATCATCATAGGAGATTTGAACGCTCAGGTAGGCCAGGAGGAGGAATTCAGACCGACGATTGGTAAGTTCAGCGCCCACCAGCAGACGAACGAAAACGGCCTACGACTCATTGATTTCGCCGCCTCCAAGAACATCCAGGCCATTCGTAGCACTTTCTTCCAGCACAGCCTCCCGTATCGTTACACCTGGAGATCACTACAACAAACGGAATCGCAAATCGACCACGTTCTGATTGATGGACGGCACTTCTCCGACATTATCGACGTCAGGACCTATCGTGGCGCTAATATCGACTCTGATCACAACCTGGTGATGGTTAAACTGCGCCCAAAACTCTCCCTTATTAACAATATACATTACCGGCGGCCGCCCCGGTACGATCTAGAGCGACTTAAGCAACCGGATGTCGCCACAGCATACGCGCAGAATCTCGAGGCAGCGTTGCTGGATGAGGGCGTGCTCGATGTGGCCCCTCTAGAGGACTGCTGGAGTACAGTCAAAGCAGCCATCAACAACGCAACCGAGAGCACTATCGGGTACGTAGAATGGAGTCGACGAAACGATTGGTTCGACGAGGAGTGCAGAGCGGTTCTGGAGAAGGATGCAGTGCGGGCGGTAATGCTGCAGCATGGAACCCTACAGAATGTGGAGCGATACAGACAGAAGCGGAAGCAGCAGATCCGTCTCTTCCGGGGGAAAAAAGCGTCGCCTGGAAGAAGCGGAGTGCGAGGAAATGGAACTGCTGTGCCGTTCACAAGCCGAAATCTGCAGGGATAAGGACGGGAGCCTCCTGACGGACAAACGTGAGGTGATCGAAAGGTGGAAGCAGCACTTCGACGAGCACCTGAATGGCGAAGAGAATGTAGGTACGGAGGACCAAGGCAGCGGAGGAAATGACTATGTTGGTGCAGCAGAAGACGGGAACAAACCAACTCCCACGCTGAGGGAAGTTAAGGATGCCATCCACCAGCTCAAAAACAACAAAGCGGCTGGTAAGGACGGTATCGCAGCAGAACTCATGTGCCTGGAAAAGCTGGCCACCTGTCTGCACCAGTTAGTAGTCAAGATCTGGGAAACCGAACAGCTACCGGAGGAGTGGAAGGAAGGGATAATTTGTCCCATCCACAAGAAAGGCGACAAGTTAATGTGCACGCTAAAACTGCTCAGCACTAAAATGTGTAAGACCTACTCATAAGTGCATAATTTCCAGACCACACTAAAATGTGTAGCAGTTACACATTCTCAAAAAACACCTCGTACACTCTTCTAGATGCGAAATGTTGATTTTTTTTTTATTTTCCAAAAAATTTTGCGATTTTAACAATTTTGCGGACACTGGAGCTGATTTTGTAAATGTGCAAGGGTTACACATTTTTGGTGTAGTCTGGAAATTATGCACTTTAGTACTGAGCGGCGTTAGCGTGTGTAAGAACTTTCGAGCGATCACTATTTTGAATGCTGCCTACAAAGTGCTATCCCAGATCATCTTCCGTCGTCTGTCACCTAAAACTAATGAGTTCGTGGGAAGTTATCAAGCCGGCTTCATCGACGGCCGATCGACAACGGACCAGATCTTCACCGTACGGCAAATCCTCCAGAAATGCCGTGAATACCAGGTCCCAACGCATCACCTGTTCATCGACTTCAAAGCGGCATATGACAGTATCGACCGCACAGAGCTATGGAAAATCATGGACGAGAACAGCTTTCCTGGGAAGCTTACCAGACTGATAAGAGCAACAATTGACGGTGTGCAGAACAGCGTAAGCATTTCGGGTGAACTATCCAATTCATTCGAATCTCGACGGGGACTACGACAAGGTGATGGACTTTCCTGCCTACTATTCAACATCGCCCTGGGAGGTGTTATGCGACGAGCCGGGCTCAACAGCCGGGGTACGATCTTCACGAAATCCGGCCAATTTGTCTGTTTTGCGGATGACATGGATATTATTGCTAGAACATTTGGAACGGTGGCAGAACTGTACACCCGCCTGAAACGCGAAGCAGCAAAGGTCGGACTAGTGGTGAATGCGGCTAAGACAAAGTACATGCTGGTAGGTGGGACTGAGCGAGACAGGACAAGCCTTGGCAGCAATGTTACGATAGACGGGGATACTTTCGGTGGTGGAGGAATTCGTCTACCTCGGATCCTTACTGACGGCTGACAACAACGTGAGCCGTGAAATCCAGAGGCTATCATCAGCGGAAGTCGTGCCTACTATGGGCTCCAGAAGAAACTGCGGTCAAAAAAGATTCACCCCCGCACCAAACGTACCATGTACAAGACGTTAATAAGACCGGTGGTTCTCTACGGACACGAGACATGGACGATGCTCGAGGAGGACCAACAAGCACTCGGAGTTTTCGAGCGACGCGTGCTAAGGACGATCTTCGGCGGTGTGCAGGAGAACGGTGTGTGGCGGAGAAGGATGAACCACGAGCTCGCTGCACTTTACGGCGAACCCAGCATCCAGAAGGTGGCCAAAGCCGGAAGGATACGTTGGGCAGGGCACGTTGCAAGAATGCCGGACAACAACCCTGCAAAGCTGGTGTTTGCTACTGATCCGGTTGGCACAAGAAGGCGTGGAGCACAGAGAGCACGATGGGCGGATCAGCCAGGTGGAGCGTGATCTGGCGAGTGTTGGGCGTGACCGACGTTGGAGAGCTGCAGCTGAAAATCGAGTATTATGGCGGCAAATTGTTGATTCAGTATTATCATGAATTTGATGTTAACTAAATAAATGAATGAATCCTTATTATTAAACAGTTTAGTACAAAGGGTCAAATATTTGTCCAAAAATAAACCAATGTTCAAACATCTTGTTTGACTCGATCGAATTTTAGTGTCAAACAGGTGTTATTTTTTGAGTTTTTTTCTTGTCAAACATATTTGACCCTGTGCTTCAGGACTTATTTATCGATGTTTTGAAGTTACACATTATCAAAGAATATTCCACACTAGATTCCACATTACGGCTTTTTTTTTGCAAAACAGTTAGTTATAAGTATTCAAGTAAGTCAATTCTGAGTTTGTAATCCAACATGATACCTTTAACCCTAAAAGGGATACCTGGGGTCCATTGGACCCCAGGCGCCTTTCAGATCTCGCCTTTGATGGAACACACTCAGCGAGGTGACGAAACTGAGACCATGAAGGTATCCCTTTTAGGGTTAATATGGTTAAATATATTATGTTATAACACTTTCATTCTGCCCTTTGAATATATAGAGCCGAACTATTTTTAGTCCACGCATAATTTCCATTGCCTCTTTGGACTTTGTTTTTCTGTTTTGCTTTTCCATTTTCATCATTGACTATGTAACAAACAATACTTATGATTTATCCTTCCCAACGAAACCAGGACGAAAAGCACTTTGCATAAATTGACATTTTGTGGCGCCCCACAACGTACTGAGCTAAGATATATGCTTCCACCACCACCACCACGCCACGTGTTGTTACAATTGCTTCTCTTTTCCCATATCATATGCATCTCATTATGACCGAGTTCTTCCGGGCTGAGTAAGTATGCTTGAGACTTTCGAGGGCCCACTACTGGTGGTTGCCTTCGACAACAACGGTGTCGTCGGCGTCGTCGCCGCAGTTCAACCGATGTGTGTCATGCGAACGCATTTTGTAATGCAGGAATAATGCCCTTTTCGGGATCGTATTCAATGGCTGATGGCAGGAACTGCCTGTCTACCAGCGCTAGCCTTTTGTACTCTATTGGCTCTTTACCCTTCACTATGAGCGCCGCATAAATGAAGGTGCACCGTGTAGTATACTGCGGTGGTTGTTGGTAGGTGCCCATCGCGCCACATGGACGAATATAAAGAAGGTTCAAGGCCTCATCGATTTACTCTAGTTCGGTTACTTAGCGTGGCGTTGATGTAATCCATCCATAGCCGACTGTAGCGTGTGCTCTATGGCTTTTTGAAGGATACCGTTGACCGGTGGGAAACTGATTAGCGAGATGCCGTTGGAACTGTTGAAAGCGAGCTTCATTTCAGGTTTTCAAATTTATACAACAATTTGCTGGACAAAAATTTGGTCTACACGTGACTGGCAAAAATTTGGAATGAGTTGATTCTTTACGAGCAGTCTCCAGTTAGCCTAGTGGTTAAGGCTATGGATTGCCAATACGGAGACGGCGGGTTCGATTCCCGTTCCAGTCGGGAAAATTTTCTCGGCACCCTGGGCATAGTGTATCATTGTACTTTGTCTCACAATATACAAATTCATGCAATGGCAGGCAAAGGAAGCCCTTCAATTGATAACTGTGGAAGTGCTAAAAGAACACTAAATTGAAGCGTCCCCAGTGGGGACGTAGAGCTATAAAGAAGAAGAAGAAGAAGAAGAAGAAGCTTTACGAGCATGGTTCAAATATTTGTATGGCAAGGACTAAAAAAAAACACAAATAGTCACTTCCTAACGGTATCAAATTTAAATAATTGATGTAGGTGGTAGCGTGTGGACCTCTGGTGATAAACTGAAGAAACCTTTACAACGTAGTTGCTCTTGTTATCATAACACTCACTGCGGAATGGATTGCAAGTCATGAGATCTGACTCCATGCGACAACAGGTAACCAGAAGAATGTACCACCACCTTCGGCATCATAAACAGCGTCAATTGCCATCGTTAGCTTGTTACTGCTACCAACCTGTCCCATATTACAGTCATTGTTGTTGCTGTTCAAAGAAATGATGCATCACGCGGCTAAGCGAGTCATCTGCCATCCGCCCACTACTCTTCCATACCTAATCTGTAGCCCGTAGGTTGTTGCGCTCTCACTGAGCTTCCAGAAACTGAAAACTGAAGCTACTTCGCGCCATTTCTACCACACCACCAGGCAAAGAGAGTGTTGAATGATGAACGCGAGGGGTGCAGAAATTAACATGCACATTCGACTTTTCACCGAGTTTGCCCTTGTGTGTTGGCGTCCAACGGTGGTAGACGAGATCAGCTGAACGGAAACGAGTGACTGTTGTGTGTCCTATATTTTAGAATCATATTTTTCAGACTCAAATCTTGCGTTACTCCCAACAATTATCTTATTAGAAACAAAAATCATCAAATTATTGACACAGTTACAGCTAAAGAACTACAAACATTGTGTAAACATGAATTTGATTAACATTTCAATCGCCTGAGCTGTTTTGGCATGGGAGCAATCAGAATGCTTTTTAACGGCTTTTAAGAAGCTATGAGCGAAGAACATGGGAGATATGTTATGCTGTCAAAGCTAAAGATGTTTATGTCTCTTTCGTGACGAACCAGCACAACAGGACAAATCAGTGAAGTACTAGACTGCCGTAATTCTGCAAAGTGACGTAAGCGACATTGATAGATTTGGCCCATTTTTTGGTTACTATGCATAAAACTCTTGCTCATCCTCTAAACTTCTTTCCATAGATGATAGATTACGATTAGATCTTGCATTCTAATACAGCAGGCTTACTACAGTGTTATTTTTACACCAGATATTTTAAATAATATACCAAAAAATATCGACATTTTGAATGGCGCTTACGTCACTTTGCAGAATTACGGCAGTAGATTTGTAGTAATGAGCTGAATTTTATGCCGTTTTTCTTTTTTAACCTGGATTGGAACTGCCACAGAAAAAAATGTTTAAAAGTAAACGATACATAAATCGTGATTGCTGTAAATTTCAACGGATTTAAATGAAAATACGATTTAAATTTGAGTTGAAATTGATGCACATGCCTGGAGCATTGAAAAACACGCAATTTCACTCTTTTATCGACTTAAAATTCCATCAAAGTGCGTTTGCATCTTCGGATTTATATATAAATTGAAAAGCATCCGATTTTCCATTAACTTAGCTTTAAATTTCCAACCGTGTTAATTTACATTTCGCTTAGAATTAATGCAAATGGCGTCATCTGTTTCAGTTTTGTTGGCCAGCGACCGAGAGAGTTCATCTTATAAAAAGCACCGGAAGACACGCTATTTGTAAGTTTTGGGCCGCGATTTTTTTGTAATTTAGAACGGCTCGCGAGTGTAAAAAGGATTATGGCTGCTCGGCCTAGTGTAAACTACGATGTATGCCCATCGAATCTGAACAAAAATCACTCATATTAGTGGCACTTGTAACTACAGTCTCCGCGCATCTTCCGGTGCTTTGTTTTGTGATACGCTTGCGTCGTGGACAGGAATGATGGCCCAGTTTATGATGATTCAGGGAAACTGATGTTTGTCCCTTCACGTAGGGATCAGCGCGTCAATTTGTTTTCGATTAGATCGGTAGCAATCCAAATGGAGCAGAACATAAATTGAGCAAATCGATTAAATTTAAACGAAGTTGAATTTTACACGACTCACTTTTTAGCTCGTGTAATTTTAAGATCTAACGCAATTTTGCGTTTATTTCGATGCTCCAAATATGTGCATCGAAATCAACGCAAAATTACACGAAATTTTTAACTGTGTGGATTGGCAGAAAATGTGTAAACAAACAACGTCAAACAAACAGTAGTACAAGTGAAACCGAAGTCGGATTGGGGTTGAAACTGTGATCTGATCCTGTTCCGTCGTGGAACGGGGATTTTGCGCGGGTGATCGGAATCGGGACCAGTAGTTCGACTAGAGGGTGGACTGTAAAACCCTTGCTTCCACTGGCACAAGAAAAAGACGATTGTTTCACTAATTAACTAAACTTAACTATATTTCTTCGGTTCGGATTGACTGTACACGTCGAGGGCGATTCTCAACTTCTTCGGTCGGTGGTTGAAACTTGACTGTCCTGCGGTGGCGGTGTCGAGCGCACTCAACACACTCAATGAGATGGAAGGAGATGGATGCATAGAGGTGACGGCTTTGGAGATGGAGGAAAATTCCTTGCATCAAGATGCTGATTGGCTCGGGCGTCGTCGGCTGATGGCAGATACGATTACGCTGTAGATGGATGGGCGGTTGGTCTGTTGATCCTTTCGTGCATGCTCGTTCACGTTGTTGTTGAATGGGCAGTTGAACGGCGTGGAGTGTGGTAGAAAAAACAGGGGCAAAATATTCGCGGATTGCACTTCGCGTTGGCGCGAACAGATCCAGTTCCAACCCAGGTTGGAACTGGATAATAAAGAAAAACGGCATTAGTATGGTGAGAAGTTCAATTCTCCGTTTCTGCAATGAAGTGGTGCAAAAAGCGTGGGTACTATGATTGCTTGCCTAATTTGATGCTGTTTGAGCAAAATTTTGGGCAACAGTGTTGTTGTTTTCTTCATTTCTTGCAACATAAACCACATAGCTATCCAAAGTTTTGCTCAAACAGCATCACATTAGGCATGGAATCATAATACCCACGCTTTTTGCGCCATTTCATTACAGAAACGGAGGATTGACCTTCTCACCATACTAAAATTCAGCTCATTACTACAAATCTAGTACTACACCAAACGTGCCCTATTATTTGATAAAACGCACGAAACATAAAATCCGCTTAAGCGTGTTAAAATACTGGTAAGAAAAATTCGGGCAGTTCTCCTGGAACTTTTAGTGAAATTTCAGTAAAAAAAAATCTGGTGTAACGCAAAATCGGATAAGAGTATCTTTTAGAATTCTTCTAAAAATTCACACTCTCATCGAGCTTGTTCGGTAAAAATTGATTGTTTTTTTTCAACACGTTTTGACAGTTATCGTACTAAACTTCCGTAATAGTTCTGTTGTTTCTTCAAAAAAGTACTGAAAAACACTAACATTCACAATGATGGTCCAAATGCAAAATGGGCACTCAAAACGCTCAGGTAACCACACAGCCTTTTAATAAGCCGTACAACAGATCGCATTGAGTACTTACTGCTTGCTACCCTACATAAGCAGTTCCCTTTGAATTAGCATAAGCTGTTGTTGATTAGCTTTTCAGCTGCTTGAGATGTTTCACATGCGAGTGATCAGAATGCTTTTCAATTGCTTTACAAATGCTAAGAGCAAAGAGCATGGGAGTTATCCCAAGTAACAATTTCATTGTTGATTGGTTTTGATTGATTTTTATTAGGGTTTTATTACAGCAATAATTAAAACTCGCAGTTTTATGACTGCTTTTATGAAAACCATTGATGAAATGTTTTATAGTATACTTGAAGATATCCATAAAGACAGATTTTAAGAGTAAACAAAACTTTCCGGTTTGTGAACCTTCTGGCAATCATTATTACCACAATAAAACTGTTGAAACTCTCAACAGATGGCGATCCGTTCGATTAGTAACGACATCTGTTGGTGGAAAAGCAGAACTACGACATTTCTAGGTTTATTGCGGTCATCATAAAAGTAAACTAGCTTTCGTTTTATTTTCGCTGATTATGGTTGTCGCCATATTGAAGTAACGCTAAGCCTACCAACACAATAACAACTAAAACATTACTTTGAAATTACCGCTTCTACTTACGAATGATATCGTCCTGAACTTTACGTCACGGGTAAAGTTCTGCTCCCAAAAATCATAAAAACGACTCATGATTTCACTGCCCATATTCGCATAGTCGATGTAAGCGCCACTGTACTTTTCAACATACTTTTGGAATTTTAACAATGAATACATATGAAGTACAAGATTTTTTCTGCGTTGACATCTAACTAAGGGTTAGATTTTGCGATCTTTTGAATAAAACTGGTCACAAATATGCACGGTGGCATTGCCAATGGTGGTTACATCGACTATGCGAATATGGGCAGTTCATGAGCCTAGTGCATTTTCGTTTTAAAAAAATACACCATGATTTATGATCATGATAGTATGATTTATTGTCTCGTAACGCTACCAATGCGTTACTTTTTTCAAAGATCATAAAGCTTAATCATATTTTTGAGATTTTGAATCATGGTGTCGGATGCGCATCGCTTATGATCCTAGTGTATTTTCTAGGACCATGAAACTAAATCATGTTATGAAGATTTCGAATCATGGTTTCATGTGCGCATCGCTTATGAATCTGGTGGATTTTTTAGGACCATGAAACTAAATCATGTTATTAAGATTTCGAATCATGGTTTCCGGTGCGCATCGCTTATGAGTCCGGTGGATTTCTCGGACCATGAAGCTAAATCATGTTGTTGAGATTTCGAATCATGGTTTCGGGTGCGGATCGCTTATGAATATGATGGATATCTAGAACCTTGAAACTAAATCATGTTACTAAGATTTCGAATCATGGTTTCGGGTGCGCATCGTTTACGAATCTGATGGATTTTTTCGGACCATGAAGCTAAATCATATTATTAAGATTTCGAATCATGGTTTCCGGTGCGCATCGCTTATGAGACTGGGGGATTTTCTCAATCAAATCGGCTCGTAAAATGGACTATTTTAGTTTCAATTTCGCAAAAAGGGGATTATAAATGCACTTACTACGAAGCAAATACTTTCTTCGGAGACTGCGGAGTCAGAATAGGGTCGGTGCTATTCTGAAGTTTGGCCAAGCCGGAACGGGATCGAGCAGATACGGGGCGAATAATGAAGAGGCCCGGGTGTAAGCAATTGGTACAGACACTGTCGAAACGGTGCTTGCGTCGTTTGATGCTGTCGAAACAAGAGCAGAAGGATGCGGTCGGGACGGTGCTGGTGTCGGAACAGGTACGAAGCCGTAACGGGATTGACCGGATCCGGGCGAGAATTGACAGCCGCAGCCGTTTGAGCTGGAATAAGAACGATGGCGTGCAATCGGATATGAGTTAGAACTGATTTTGCACTCTCATCTGGGAGAAATTTTTAACACGTTTTTGTTTACTCACGCGTCGCTAAACGGTTCCGAAACAAGTATTGAATCGGACGCTGCCGGGATGGGGCTGGTATCGTTTGACGGCGGTGAAACTCGAACACCGAAGCCGGAACGGAATTGTGCGGAGCTGAAACGAGAACGATAGTGGGCAATCGACTTAAGAAATGAGTAAAAAAAAGTACGTAAGAAAAAATTTTCGGTTTTATTTTACTTACCAGTTGCTTTGGGAGAAACGAGGAACACACTAGATCGCTAAAAACACAGAAAAAGTAACAATATAATAATTATTCCAAACTATATTCCCATTAAAGTAATGGCTTTTTACATTTTTTCACCGTTCACTAGCGCTGCCACACACTGATTGACCACGTTTTGACAGGTGTGCGGAGTGCGCGTAACGCTTGATAATTTTCATGAGTTTGAGTTCATAAAAATGGTTGCAACAAATCATGATATTAGTTGCTCGGATAATAATCATGATCTCGCGCTCAGAAAAATGGTTGCAACGAATCATGATAATTAGTGGCTCAGTTTATGAAATTATGATTCGTGATCATGATTTCATAAAATGACAAACTTCAATGTTTTATGTTTTGTTAATCATAAAAACAGGATCAGATTTGTTTCCGTGTGTCATCGAAGAAGCTTTTCTGCATCTTGAGCTGTCATAGTTTTTGTTGAAAAAAAAACAACAATCGAGAATGGGAAATTTTTCTACTAGGTTTTAAAACGATTTTATTGCTACTCTTAATGCGGTTTTGCAAAACCTCTCCGAGAGTGGTCCACTGAGCCGGAAGATGCTCTTAAAGAGGTTAGCAAGAGGTTTTGATGTACACTCATAGCACAATTATGGGTCACTCAAGGAACAATCATTTCATAATATGAATCGTTTTACATACAAAAATAATACTTTCATTATTTGTATTTTATATTCTCTTAATTAAACTGGAATCTAAAACTGGTCTCATACCTCTTAAAAAGCGTGTTTTCACGATTTGGAATCAATTTTTCAAAATTGGGACCAAATCTTCAAAACAACCACCGATAAACGCCTAAAAGTATGCAATGCCCATGTACACAGAACTGTCAATATTATGCTGCACAAAAAGTGACCCATAATTGTGTGATTTTCGGTGTTCCTTGGCACAATAATGAGTCACTTAAATTTTGCCTGAAATAAGCTGTAATTAGCTGCAGTCACATGAATTTCTACATTAAGAACGTTAATTATACCTTTGTTCTGGTGACGATACCATTTTGCACTTGAAAATCACTGAAAATCGCTTTTACAGAGCTTACGAAAGCAGCCCACGCACTTTCCGATATTCACAATCGAAGCGTTACTTTGACAGATGGTTTTGCGCCGAACGAAAAAATATCGAAAATATGTATGTTTGTACGTATAAGCCCGTGTGCGATACGTTTAGTGACACAAAACAAATCAACTTATAAACTAAAAATGATAATAGCTAACAAAAGCTTGCAATTAATTAGTATTTATCTATTAAAGTGAAAAGTGACTAATAATTGTGTGTGACCCATAATTGTGCAATGACTGTATAAATCAGTTTTATTGCGAGTTTCATAAAATTGGTCATGAAGATCTCTTGTAGAGCCGAACAAAACTTAAAATGTTACTTGGGATGTTATGCATTTGACAGCTTGACATGATGTTTCTCTTTTACATGGTCTATGACCCTGTTTACGAATTTGTACATCTGATTCACTTTTTCGTTTTTCTCTCACTCATCCAAAAGCTCCAAACTTGGCTCCAAAACAAACATTATTACAGCTGGTTTGGACTGGGAACTTGATCTTTGAAAAATTAACATTTCTCTTTCATCAGAAAATGTGTGCCAAAGAGGTGGATGCAAGGTGGATGCTTTGGCTGATCATCAGATTGTTCGAAAAAAGGATGAGGATATCATAGGCTGAAAATCGAAGAATGACAGACGTAACACTTCGAGCCTTTTTCGATTCAAAATATAGTCACGAAAGCCCAATGCTAAACACACTGAGTTTGGCCAACCATGAACTAGGTGGTGGTAGTGTGCAAACATCAAACTCGAACAAATCCGATGCGAGTGCCACGGGTGGGCGGTTGGCCAACTATTATTTTTTCAAACTGATCGTTAAATCGCCGATGGGAAAGATTTGAGTGTTACGTCTGTTTGTCTGTGACACAACTATCTCTTTGAAAACAAGTGTTGGGTTTTGAAACGCACGCTATCGGAGTAGCTGTATCGGTTTTAGTACAGAAGGCCGAAAGACAAAAGGTCGAATGTACAAAAGGTCGAATGGGATAAATAGTCGAATGGGACAAAATGTCGAATAGGCAAAAGGTCGAATGAACGAAAACTTTTGTTTGACCCAGTTAACAGGTTATGTGTCTCATTTATAAGAAAAAATATTTGATGAGTCTTTGTTGTTGTTCAATAAGAGAAACATTATAGTGCTACTAACATTTCTATAGGAAATTTTACCTTCTTTTGTTTATAGGCTGTTTATTCAAGTTGCGTTAATGTAGAAGTTAATGGTAATAGTTTAATTTTTTTTCAGGATTTTTTCCGTCTTAAATGTTTGTGCTGTTCTTTTAAGTTTTGTTACTGAAATAATGATTGACTCTTAAGTATTTATTATTCAATCAGAAATTTTGCCTTCTTTTATTTAGTAGCTGTTCTTTGCAGAAGTATTCATTGACTTCTTGTGCTTAATGATCATCCCCTCATTGATTGATAGGTTTTTTCTACGAATTACACTAATATAGGTTTTGTTTGTTCATATATGTAATGCCCAAAAAATTGTCCTTTTCTAATTTATGACTGTTTGACTTTTTTAATGATTGGTGTTTTAAATGACAAAATTCAATCTAAAATTAATCCTTCTTCTACCCATAGGCTGTTCTGTCAAAAAATTGTTTTTCACATTTAACTTCAATCAATAGCGCATTGTCAAATAAAAAGAAAATCGCGTTAAGTACTGTTCCTTTTAATTCCACTAAGAATTTGCATCCTTTGACAGATACGTATTTCGACCTCAACTGTAAGGTCGTCTTCAGTGTCTTGTACTTGACTTGACTTGAGTCGAGTCAAGTACAAGACACTGAAGACGACCTTACAGTTGAGGTCGAAATACGTATTTGTCAAAGGATGCAAATTCTTAGTGGAATTAAAAGGAACAGTACTTAATGCGATTTTCTTTTTATTTACAGATATTCCCCTAACAAGCCCAGGTTAATCATCAGCGCATTGTCATTTATGGGCATCTATTTCGAATTCCAATGCGGTAATAAATTGCTCCATATAAGCTTTTGCAAGTTTTATTAGGCACTTTCCTATCTTTCAAATTTTTTTTTTAAGTTGTTGAATAATTTTGGTATCACTCGAACTATTATTTTTATCGGAATTGTAATGGTCGTTTTTCTGTCAAATTCATATCACTTTTCAATGTTTTCTAATTTGTCTTTTGTCTGTTCAACCCTTTGCCCTATTCGACCTTTTGTCCTTTCGACCTTTTGTCTTTCGACCTTTTGTCCTTCGAGCTTATGTCTTTCGACCTTTTGTCATAGATTCGCTGTAGCATAACGGTCTACAAATGATTGACGTCAAATAAATAAATAAATAAATATCATGGAACATGGAGCAGCAAACATGATTTAATATTCTTCGGATCGTAAGTTCATTTTTCGTTTCCATTTTCATTTTGCAGCAGTTGGTGGGGCAATAAGAGCGCAAGCCAATCCAATGCCAAAGATCAAAAAGGGGTAATGGCCTTAATGTGTAGTCCGTGTGTAATCTTCGGATCAAGTCAAATCACTACTAAAAAGCAAAAAATTCCCACCATACACCAACTGGAGTGTAAAAGGAATCGGGGAGAGAGCTGCGAGAACGACTAGAAGCAGACGTAATCAATTTTTGTTTTGCTTTGCTCGACGAGGCGTAAAGCTTTTTTCGACATTTCGTTACGACGTTTCCGAAGACGTTCCACTAATACATCTCGTTATTTTGCCAAAACCATATAGGCGTACTACGGCCAATTTACACTAAAGGCCTTGTCGTAAAGATAACTATAAGGCTGAAGGAGTGCTATTTAATCGAGATTCCTCTAGGAGTTCTTTCGGGGATTGATTCAGGAATTCTTTTCGAGATTCCTTCAGATACTTCTTCCAAAGCTCCATCCAGGAATTACATGTAATATTCTTCCTGCAGTTCCTTCAGGAATTCGTTCTGAGATCCTTCCAGGAATCCTACAAGAACCCTGAAGAGAATTTCTTTCAGTATTCCTCCCAAACCTTCTTCGGGATCCCTTCAGGAACTCTTTCCGGAATTCTTTCAGGAACTATTCCTGGGATTGCTTAAAGATTTCCTTCGGGAATTCCTACGGTAATTCCACCGAGTACTCCGTCCGGGATACTTTTAAAAACTACTTCCAGTATTTTTTTTCGGGAACTCCTCCCGATATTCTTCCAGGAATTTCTTCAGGAATTCCTCCAGAACTGTGGAGAACCGTGGATTCCTCTGGCTACTTTTTCTGGGATTCCTTTGGGAACTCTTTCCTAGAAAGAGTAATGCTGAAAAAAGCTTAGAAATAATTTCCTAAATCCTGGAAAAAAATCCTTGGAAGAATCCCGGAAGTGCTTCCTGGAGAAATCCTGAGAAGATCTTTTGATAATATACCATATCATTAACTTGATGATTTTGTGGCTATATCGGTCTCTTTCTACTCATAGTATAAGGGAGTAGAGATCAAAGTGGATAATGAAATGATAGATATGATAGAATTCGCTAGGTAGCGAACAAGTGTGAAAATTTTATAGAAGGTGAAATTAGGCAAGTAGGCCATGTATTGAACGAATACATCGACGAATACGGTCGATAAATCAGCATATGATATGAAAAGTTTGGCTCAAAAAGAAAAAGTGTTCTATCCTATAAGATCGAAAAAGCTAATAGGAAGAACACGCCGCGATATAGGCATACCCCTATGAACGGAGTGCGAATTCCGAAAAAGCTACTGATCGATAGAATTTGTGATGAAAACAGAACAATACATTAGGCAGTCGGGTGCCTGAAACTTTTGCCAGTCTTGGTAAGGTGGTATGAACTACCAACCAAGCCGATCTGTTTAAAAGCACAGGTCGCACGGCAGAAGTTTCACGCATTCGATGTATTCGTTCAATACATGGCCTACTTGCCTAATTTCACCTTCTATAAAATTTTCACACTTGTTCGCTACCTAGCGAATTCTATCATATCTATCATTTCATTATCCACTTTGATCTCTACTCCCTTATACTATGAGTAGAAAGAGACCGATATAGCCACAAAATCATCAAGTTAATAATAGAATACGGTCGATAAATCAGCATATAATATACCATATCATAAAAGCATTCAATTTGTATTCATGTCAAATTCGTCAATATGTCACATGAGTTTCATTGGAAAGATACTTTAAGGCACTCGACAGTCGAGTCAAGTACGATGCACTGAAGACGACCTTACAGTTGAGTCTAAATACGTAATCTGTCACAGGATTAAAATCACAGTTGGAATTAAACGGAACAGTATTTAACTGGGTATGAATGTAAGTTCGACAATTACATTTTTACTAGAGACCTAGCATATGCCTGTATCTCCATGATTGTCTCAAGAAGAAGGTTTTGACGGAAAAGTAGTGTAAGGATTGAATTTGGGAATCCGATTGGCGATGCCATATCCGTCAAAACCAAACAATACAAGTAGCTGACTGATCACAGCTTCCTAATATGCAAGTATTCCTTCCGAGTAAAAGCAATTACCAAATATTCTTGGGAAGAAATATGTTCTATGTACATAGTCAGGATAGAAAGTCAAAACTATCTCATTTACTATTGACGCCCATGCCCTGTTTAAAAAGTACATACTTTCAATTTACTACAGCATACACTAGTTTGAAAAGCTTCACTTTTTCTCATCTACATACAATGTACATCTACATGTGATGAGGTAAAGTTTCAAACAGCGAAAAATCTCACTTTTAGTAATCAGAATCTTCGACCGTCCTGACTCAGCAGAAAGTCCCATCTGATTCCAGTGCAGTATAGATGTGAAAAGTGTCGAAAACGACAACATAATGTATGGCACCCACCCCGCACACATGTGTATGCTGCACACCCAGATATAGCCATATGTTGATTGGTGCATCCGCTTCTCCCGTTTATCGATTCAAGTTCCCCCCAATACACTGCACTGGTTCCCATTCATTTGACTGTGACTGAGTAAACAACAGAAAGTCCTACCAGCTGCACTCAAAACAATTTCCACTTTGTTTTCAGTAATGTGTTTATCCAAATTTATCCAATTTATCCAAACGAGTCAAAAAAAGACTTAAATAGTTATTTACACTCAGCAAAAAAAACTAGCGAAAATCATCGAAATATCTTATGAAAATTTGCTATAACCAGTGAAGAAAATTGTCAGACAAAAGAGGCACAAAACAAGCAACAAAGAAGGTGCGACGATTAGTCTTTATCCCTACTGGTGATAGATAATGACATGATCTCGATTTTTTTTGTTGCAGACAAAACGGAAGCTGAATTTATTGCGAACGTGAATAATCAATTATTACTAACCCAAAGTCGAAACTGTTTGATGATAGAGCTTCACCAGAGTTGCAGTGTTTACCGACTAGAAGTTACCGTTCGAAAATCGCAATGCAAGGCTTAAAAATCTCTAAACCCGTGGTTTGGGACAAACTTATGTCGCATGGGTTGTTTTGTTGCAACAAATACAGGTTGCGACATTGTCATTATTGTTGCGCGATGGTTGAATTTTGATTCACTGGCTATAACTAATTCTTATGGATGGCATAAGAATACCTTATGAAAATTGATCGTGCTTGCTATGACAAATTTCATAAGATAGACTTATGAAAATAACAAAAAAATCTTAAAACGATGCAGACTGGATTCGATCCATGAACGTCGGGATCACCGAGCCCGTGTTTTATCCACACGGCTACCGACGCTTGAGAATACCATGTTGCTAAACATGAATAAAAGCCAAGCTGTGAGACGATTTTACGTCATAGAGTGACCTTATGAAATTCATCCGAATCATTATGAATTATTTAAAGGCCGTTTCATAAGTTGGGCCTTATGGAAATCTTAAGGTTATTTGGCTGAGTGTATGTAACGAGTTGCAAAAAGTAGATTTTTTCAGTACGAATCGTTTTATCCAACGAGGCTTGTCGAGTTGGATAAATACGAAGAAGGCTGAAAAAATCGAGTTTTGCAACGAGTTCCATACAAAATTTTATGCAATGACTTTTTCATTATACAACTGATTTGAGTTGCATAATGTTCATAATGTAACTCGAGTTGCATAATGAACATTAAGTAACTATTTTTCATTATGCAAATCATTTCAGTTGCATAATGAGCCAGTGTGAAAAAGTTGGCCATTATGATGCTCATCAAATGAGTTGTATAAAATTGAAATTATGATACTGAATTCCAAAAACAAATAAACGTAATTCTAGTAATTAAAAATTGATTTTTAGTTCTCAATAAGCTCATTTGAAAATCATATAAATTTAATGTAACTGTGTAGATGAGATGAGATGAGAACTGCTTAATTAAAGCTTGCAATCCAATTCAAAACAAATGTTTTTTTTTCTGAGTGTACCCATAGATTAGAAAATCCGAAATGCAGTACGCCACTACAGAAGACTACCTACCATGAACGATGTGACGGCCAGCTGGGACAGCCCGTCCACGTACGGTCCCAGGACGTTGTGTTCCCGCACCTTGAGCGACTGTTTGCTCGTCTTTGGATCCAGCAGGTCGTGCACCTTCTCGTTGTAGATCTCCATGTAGGACACCTCGACCTTGTAGGTCAGCTCTTCGGTTTGTTTGGCCGCAATCGAACCAAAAAGCTCGTCGCACAGCCGCGGAATGATGCCCTTGTTCTCCTGGTTGCCCATCATGGTGTAGGACTTGCCGGAGCCGGTCTGACCGTAGGCGAATATGCACGCGTTGTAGCCCTGGAAGGCATTGTCCAGGATGTCCCGGCCCATGTTGGCGAAGACCAGCTCCTGAGAGGCGAAGTTTTCCGCATCCGGGTCCGTCGAGTAGAAACAGTGATCGAATGCGAAGATTTTTGGCGGTTTTCTGCAATATGGGAAGAGAAGAGACAAGAGAAACACGTTATAAAACTGTAATGAGTGTTTGGCGGTGGAGGTGGCGGCGAGGTGATGCGGGAGGTGCGTACTTTTGACGTTGACCGGTATCGAATCAACCGCCGAGAAAAGTTGGGCAACATTCGAAAATTCGCTGAGGCTGTTACGGTACATGAATCAAGTGCTGAAATGTTGTTGTGCATTGGATTTGGTGCTGTTGCAGTTCATTAAGGTACGCTGGGGAAAATTGAAACGTTGATGTTTGTTCAACCTAAAACTTGAAACTACAGTCAGGTTTTTTTTTACGCGGGGGATACGTACCGCGTAAAAAAAAACTCAGATCAAAATTCGAAAAACCGCGTAAAAAAAGTCTCACCATTTCTCGACGAATCATGCAAAAATAAGACGATGAATTTTTTTTTGTATGGAGTTTTCATTTACGCGGCCGCGTAAATCAAAACCGCGTAAAAAAAGACCTGACTGTAATATGAAATCCTCACAGGATGAGGTTCAACACTACAGAGTCTGTTTAGTTATCTATTGAAACTTTAGAAACATAATTTGACAGTTATTTGAATCTAAGTCTGACCTAACGGACGTCGAAAGCTGCTATGAGCTTCGTAGACTCATTTATGACCATCTCAAACCCTTTTTGTCTTTTGTCCATAACAAATTTCCGAAATTTGTATGGATCGTCGACTTTGATCAGAGCATTCCCCCCCTCTTCGAGTCTACGTAGTTTACGTAAGAATACATGAATATGTTCAATATTTGTTTCTATTCAGTTATGGTACAACAAACTTCTTCAGATTCCCCTTTGTACCTTACGCTTTTTCGCTAGCGCTCACGGACTGACTGCGATTGGAATGACCCTGATGTTGGTCGGTGGTGCGCTACCAACGCAAACACCACCACTAAGCTAGTAGCTTGTTACTTTGATAAATACTTTTGATCAGCACGATTATTTCGTAAATTACGCTTTAACAGTGATGAACTGGCAGTTTGCTGCAGCTGGTAAGTCGATGCCGGTCAAGTGGCTTCAGGAGGCGAAAAGTGAGCAGTAATAAAAATAATAACGCTCCAACAACGACCGGAGAGGTCGGCGCCAGTGCAGCTACATTGAACCAGAGAGACGCCACTACCGTACAGAAACTGGGAGAACTGACCGCGCTAACTCATTTGGTGTTTTGTTGATAGGCTAGAACGGTTCTTCCAACGTGGCGCAACGAAACGAATAACGCTGCACCGGGGCACAGAGGAAGCAATTGTTGTACGATTCGATGTAATACACTTGTAAAACAGAAGTGCAATTTTATATGTTCTTTTTGATTTCCCCTGGCTCTATGCATCATTTACAAGGACTTGGGCCACGACTTGGAAAATGCCATTCGTAATTAAAACCGTTTAAATTAATTGTAACTAATGACCGTCAAAAGTCCGATCATAAAGTTGAAATTGCTCAACAAATTATTTGAATGCAGCGTTACGAAAACGTTTCCACTGATTGCGGTAAGATGTTTGGCATTTTATGGAATCAAGCAGACAAGGTCGATGGTTCAATGGCTAAGTTCAATCCCGGATATATCCAACACAAAACGCTCGAACGGTAATTACAAACTATTCTATGGCCAATACAATTATACTTACAGCATATGCCACAACTTTCCAAACTTTATTTGGGCCCCTCCAACCGATTGTAGGCGCGATTTGTTCTGCTATGAAAAGCGAGGTGGAAACAGACTGGAGGGTCACAAGTACCAAGGAGCTCTCCAGATCACGCTCCACCTGATCCGCCTATTGTGCTCTCTACGTTCGATGCCTCCTAGTCTATCATATTTAACATTACTAACATAACAGTCTGACCTTTACTACTTTGAGTTTTAGGCGGGAGAACAGCTCTGCCACCGTTCCAAATGTTCTGGCGGTAATGTCCACGTCGTCCCAAAGCACACAAATTGACCGGATTTTGTGAAAATCATACCCCGGCTGTTAAATCCGGCTCGTTGCATTACACCTTCCACAGCGATTTTGGAGAGTAGGCACCTTGTCGCCGTCTTCGGCAGGATTCGAATGATTTGGATAGTTCACCCGAAACTTTGCACAGTTTTGCACACCGTCCATCGTTGCTTTCACCAATATGGTCAGCTTCTCAGGAGATTCGTTTTCGTCCATGATTTGTCATAGCACTGTGCGGTCGATACTGTCGTATGGCGCCTCGAAGTTGATGAACATTGATGCATTGAGCCCTGGTATTCAAGGCATTTCTGGAGGATTTGCCGTACGATCTGGTCTGTTGTCGACCGGCCGTCGATGAAGCCGGCTTGATAATTTCCCACGAATTCACTCGTTTTAGGTGACAGACGACGGCAGATGATCTGGGATAGCACTTTGTAGGCAGGTAGCTGTTCGGTTTCCCGGATCCTGACTACGAACCGGTGCAGACAGGTGGCCAAATTTTCAGAGCTCATCTTGAAGAGTTCAGCTACGATACCATCCTTTCCAGCTGCTTTCCTGGTTTTGAGCTGGTGAATGGCATCCTTAACTTCCCTCAGCATGGGAGTTGCATAGGCGTAGTTGTTTCCTCTTTTGTCGTGGTCTCCCGTGCCTACGATCTCCACGCCATCCAGGTGTTCATCAAAGTGCTGCTTCCACCTTTCGATTACCTTACGTCCGTTAATTCTTCATTACACGGTTTTGACAATTTGCAGATCATTCTGACAGTTCTGTATAAGTAAGACTAAGACTGCCATAATTTTTGTTCCTTTTCAGCTCATCAGCTTTTCAGCGTTATCTGTCAAAATGACCTGTGATCTGTCAAAATTTTAATTCGTGCAATGAAGAATTGCTGCAGCGCTACCGCCCGCGCTGCGTTGTCTCCTTCGAAGTCGCTCTGCATTCCTCGTCGAACCATTCGTTTCGTCGACTCCGTTCTCCGTACTTAATAATGCTCTTGATTACATCGTTGATGGCTACTTTTACAGTACTCCAACAGTCCTCTTTATTTTTTCTTTCAAACCATGGAGAGATAATCTACTTAACAGACACCTGAACAGGGAGGTCCAGGTAGTTTATGGTTAAGGACCACCTTCTACAAAAAAAGGTGAAAACCAGGAATACTTCCATGGTCGCCAAACCCTTCGTCTCTCCGGAACCACCAAGAAGGCATTACTTCAGAGAGGGGCTAGTGCACATCGCACTCTCAAGGTTAGCTGCGTAGCTTTCAGCAACGAACATCGATGACTCACTTTGCGGAGTCCACCAAGCTAGCATACTGGCGGTCAGTTTCCTGATTGGTCCTTATCGCTCCCTTTGT
The DNA here is from genome assembly GCF_035046485.1 of Aedes albopictus. NCBI lineage: Eukaryota > Metazoa > Arthropoda > Insecta > Diptera > Culicidae > Aedes > Aedes albopictus. The sequence goes on along the minus strand of NC_085137.1, from coordinate 497,022,319 downwards.
CCTCGGGTTGACACCACGCTTGCTTGCAACTGCACAGCAAGTATCAACAACTGATACCGCGTGCACAGCCATTTTGCCTTCCCACACAGAAGGGCGTGCCGATATGGGGCCTCCACCTGTCCCGACCTTGCTGAGCACTCCTTTTCAACCGCGGGCTTGGATCCTCCTACCTAGTAGACCTACGCCACAACAGCACCGCTACCAGGATGCTTTTACCGCGGTCAGTTTCGACCGCAGGCCACCGGTATGCCCTACGTAGCCGACTCTGAACCTTTTGACCACCTCCTGTATAGCGTCTGAACTAGCCATTCTCCGAGTCCACGCGCAACCTCCTCTGTAGCCCCAAGACGATGTGGGTCATACGTAGCCGTTGAAACGGCATTCTGGACACATCCTCTGGACAAGTTTGTCCGGCGTTGTGTACTCCTCGCATGTGACAAGCATGCGGTCACGCATTGTGCGTAAACGTGGGCATACGAACAAAACGTGTTCCGCCGTTTCCTCTTAACCAGCACAAACTGAACTCGCATGACCGAAACGATGTAGATAGATACTGTCGTAAGCAAGCAACCATGGCACGGTCCGGGACCTGAGTCAGGTGGAATGTTGCTTCCCCATGGCGTCTATTAACGCAACTATGTATCCTAGGGATCAGCCTTGTGCCTTATGGCCTTCGCCGCCGCATAGCCTGAACAGCTTGCTCTTGTCAGGGTCCATGACTTGTGCAAACCTCCGGTGGCACGTACAAGGTCAGTTGGCATACTGATCAGTCTGTCTTAAGCTTCCCTAGTTTAACGGACCTATTTGCATTCGTCACAGGTAGCTGTCCTGTGGTTGACGCAAATAGGTCCGTTAAACTAGGCTGCAAAACGGTGAGTCGATAAGGAGAGCGTCCAACATAGCTCTGGTCCTCACAAGTTCCTACCTCATGCTTCCACGGGTCAAGCGTTGACATAGACCGCCAGCTAAGAGTTGTGTGCTTTGCTGGTAGTGCAGCCTGGGCACTGTTGTCCTTCTGACTTCAGCTAGATTGAGGAGGTACGATCCGAGCGTCTGTTCACCAAGGAGGTGCGGCTCAAACAGCGTCTGTTCTGGCATCCAGCGGCTGAGTAAGAAACGCTGCACCACGCCTAGCTAGATCCAAGGTGGTAGCCCCATCAGCGTGGTCGTCCTAGTGTTGGTGGGACTTTAACAGAACTGGCACGATGGCCCTCCGGCGAGACAGGAGTGTTGACGTAGGCCCAATAAGTCACCCGTAAAAATCCCCATTGCGAATAACTGAGGAGAAAATACGACTCGATACAATCGGCAAAGACCCACGCGACGAAATAAGGACTACGATTGGAAACTTGGAACATGGAATTGCAAGTCACTAGGTTTCCCAGGATGTGGCAGGATAACTTACAACGAACTACATCCCCGCAACTTCGACATCGTGGCGTTGCAGGAGCTTTGTTGGAGTGGACAGAAAGTGTGGAAAAGCGGGCATCGAGCGGCTACCTTCTACCAAAGCTGTGGCACCACAAATGAACTGGGAACAGGATTTATAGTGTTGGGCAAGATGCGACAACGTGTGATCGGGTGGCAGCCGATCAACGCAAGGATGTGCATGTTGAGAGTTAAGGGCCGTTTCTTCAACTACAGCATCATCATCGTCCACTGCCCACACGAAGGGAGACCTGATGACGAGAAAGAAGCGTTCTACGCGCAGTTAGAGCAAACATACGATGGTTGCTCGCCGCGTGACGTGAAAATCGTTGTCGGCGACATGAACGCGCAGGTAGGAAGGGAGGAAATGTACAGACCGGTAATCGGGCGAAACAGCCTGCACGCCGTATCGAATGATAACGGCCAGCGATGCGTAAACTTTGCAGCCTCCCGTGGTATGGTAGTCCGAAGCACCTTCTTCCCCCGCAAAGATATCCACAAAGCCACCTGGAGATCACCCGACCATCAAACAGAAAACCAAATCGACCACGTTCTAATCGACGGTAAATTCTTCTCGGATATAACCAACACTTTCGACAGTTATCACCACGCGTCGAAGTCGAACGCCGCGGCTCAACATCGAGTAGCTGCGTAACGTAGAAGTTGCTCAAGACTACGCGCAGCAGTTCGAAGTGGCCCTACCAACGGAATAGCAGCTTGGCGCAGCTACACTTGAAGATGGCTGGAGCGACATCCGATCCGCCATAGGTAGTACCTCGGCTACAGCACTAGGCTTCGCGACTTCGAATCACAGAAACGACTGGTACGAAGGCGAATGTGATATCACGGGAATATTTTCACGAGCGAGCGTGAGGTGGTCGAGAGGTGGCGGCAGCATTACGATGAGCACCTTAATGGCGACGTTGCAAGTACCGAAGGTGGCGTGGTAACAGATCTAGGAGTATGTGCACAGGACGAAAGACTTCCGGACCCTGACCTCCAAGAGATTGAAGAGGAGGCTGGCCGGTTGAAAAACAACAAAGCCGCTGGAGCAGATCAGCTACCAAGCGAGCTTCTAAAATACGGTGGAGAAGCACTGATGAGAGCACTACACTGGGTCATTACCAAGATTTGGGAGGAGGAAGTATTACCGGAGGAATGGATGAAAGGTATCGTGTGTACCATCTACAAAAAGGGCGATAAGTTGGATTGCGGGAACTACCGCGCGCTCACACTACTGAGCGCTGCCTACAAGATACTCTTTAGAATTTTATGCCGCCATCTATCACCGATTGCAAGAGAGTTCGTGGGTCAATATCAGGCTGGAATAATGGGTGAACGCGCTACAACGGACCAGATGTTCGCCATCCGCCAGGTGTTGCAGAAATGCCGCGAATACAACGTGCCCGCACATCACTTGTTCATCGATTTCAAATCGGCGTATGATACAATCGATCGAAAACAGCTATGGCAGATTATGCACGCGTACGGATTCCCCGATAAACTGATACGATTGATCAGAGCGACGATGGATCGAGTGATGTGCGTAGTTCGAGTATCAGGGACACTCTCGAGTCTCTTCGAATCTCGCAGAGGGTTACGGCAAGGTGATGGTATTTCGTGCTTGCTGCAATGTTGAACAAAGGGTGTAATACGGAGAGCAGGAATAAACACGAGTGGAACTATTTTCACTAAGTCCGTTCAGCTGCTTGGTTTCGACGATGATATTGATATTATTACTCGTAAATTTGAGACGATGGCGGAAACGTACATCCGACTAAAGAGTGAAGCCAGGCGAATCGGATTTGTCATTAATGTGTCGAAGATAAAGTACATGATGGCAAAGGGCTCCAGGGAGGAATCACCGCGCCCGCCACCCCGTATTCATATCGACGGTGATGAAATCGAGGCGGTTGAAGAATTCGTGTACTTGGGCTCACTGGTGACCGCCGACAACGACACCAGCAGAGAAATTCAGAGGCGCACTGTGGCACGAAATCGAGCTTACATTGGACTCCGCAGAAAAGCTCTACGATCGAACAAAGTTTGCCGTCACACGAAGTTGACTATCGACAAAACAGCTTTGACGACAACTGTTCGGTAGACTTTTTGGGTATTTATGTTTTTTATTTCCAACGTTTTGATCCTTATTGGACCTTCTCCAGGGAATCTGTAATTTTATTGGACGTTTACATTGATTTTTAACACGTTACGCAACACTTAACACAAACCTAATAAGTTGTTGTTCCTTCGTCTAGTAGTTGTTTTTTTGAAACATTTTAACTGTCATTTCTTGTTTTTGGTATATATTTTTATTTTTATTTTTGTGTATTTTAACTAATTGCTAATTCTACACTTTTATTTTTCCTTATAAATTTATTGTTAATTAAGGAATATCTAATTGTCATTCATTACTTACAAATTTGTCCGTTTTTTGGAACCGGAAATCCTTCAAATTTCGAAAAACTGATTTGGTAGTCGGAAGCCGGACCACAATCCACTATTTTTGCGTATAGTTTTCAAAATGACAGTTTAAAGTTCGCTCTATTCGTGTGTTGTATGGTCGGTTATAATTGTGTCAGTGTGGTTGGTTCGTGTCATGTTCACATTGGTTCTGTTATGGTTATTTTTTTTTTCGTTCTTTTTAGGTTTGTTATAGAGTGGAGAGTTAACCAGCGTAGACTACGTTCAGATTTCTTGAGGAATCGACTGTTGATCTTATGTTTTGAGGTTATGGCTTTCAGTTTTGGAAGAAAAACTCAAAAACGGATTGAAAACTTAACAATCCCTTTTTGAGTTTCTCTTCAACCATAACCTCAAAACATACGTTCAGATTGTCTAGTCTGCGTCTAGATTGTCGTCAGTCTTCGTACATTTGAGCGATGTCCCGATATGCGTGTTTTCAGCTTCGTCGTTGTTATTCCAATGTAGCAGCCATCACAGTTGTTGAAGTCGATCTTGTATATTACATTATTTTGGTCGTCATTATTTGTGTTGTCCTTAATTTGTGGTAGTATTGCGCCAACCGTGTTTGTTGTTTTGGTGGCTATTCGTGTTGGATATTCCCTTCTCAGTGTATTTATTATCTGTTGTGAGAGTCCTTCGATATTGGTGAGCGAACGAAATGCGGTTTCTCTCTCATCTGGTCTGTTTTCGTTCGCTTCCATAGCTGTTTCCACTTCTTGTCTACGTAGTTTCTCTCTATTGATGACTCGACTGATCAACGTGTTCGGATAGTCGTTAATCAGGAGTTGGCGACGAATCACACTTTCAGCTTCATCATCTCGACTGTTGATTCCCGAAAAGACTGAAACGCCACAAAAATACCCAAAAATTATGTACAAAACGCTGATTAGAGCGGTAGTCCTCTATGGGCACGAAGCATGGACTCTACCTGCAGAGGACCAACGCATCCTTGGAGTTTTCGAACGGAAGGTGTTGCGTACCATCTACGGCGGAGTGCAGATGGAAGACGGGACTTGGAGAAGACGAATGAACCACGAGCTACATCAGCTGCTAAGAGAACCAACCATCGTCCATACCGCGAAAATCGGGAGGCTACGGTTGGCGGGTCACGTCATCAGGATGTCGGATAGCAACCCGACTAAAATGATTCTCGAGAGTCATCCAACCGGTACAAGAAGACGTGGAGCGCAGCGAGCTAGGTGGGTCGACCAAGTGGAGGACGATCTGCAGACCCTACATTTATAATCTAGGATAAGTGTCACATCTAGATACACGTAATTTACAACTATGAACGTTTGATTGATTTACGTGTTAATCGTTCATCAGCAATAATTAAAACGCTCCAAATAGAAGAGACCTTGCACTAGCTTATGCTAGCCTCCATCAGTCGGCCGGCCGGCTCTTGATGTAAATTCGACTGTTCGTTCAAATTTCAGTCACGCCATGTCGTCGCCACCAGTTGTCCTACATCGCAGTTGCAACACCTCCGTATGAGAGGGGAAAAAACACACGGAATGTAACACTACCCACCACCATTAAGGAACGGAAAAAGAACGGTACCGCGCTGTAGAGTTTCCGGGCATGACACGTGGATCCTTTTCAATTAGTGTTCCTTCCGAGGCTCCCTGCATTTACTTACGTTGTTCGTGGAGCTTGAGTTGGGGCTTTCCGCTGAAAAGTTATAAGAAGTGACGATGGTGCCGCCAACGATAAACTCGCTTCAAATTTTTCCGTTTGCAACTTTGTGTCTGCTGCGGCGGGTATGAAAAATCCGTGCTGTGGACTGGGCCATAAATGTCGTCGACAAGAAGGTCTAAATTTGGCGACCGAAGTGCTGGAAAAGCGCTACAATTTACATCTACATATACAGATGTATGGGCGCATATTTGATACGCGAGATCTAGCTTTATAGTCGTCCTATTCCGCTGTAGCGATTTCATTCTGAATGGTGGAAACCGTGGGGTGAGAAAATGAATGAAAAACTTCGGCACGTTATCCGACGAACCCCACCCCTGCTGACAGTTTCCACATGCCATCCGACCGTCCGCCCTTTAGCACTCGAACGAGGGTCGTGAAGCAAGGCTGTGTATCGTGTTGTGCAATTCGGTGGGTGGTAAAAATACTGTCGACTACATTTCGATCCCTCCAATTCATGCTATTATTTTTACCCACATTTTTGCGGGGCCAGCCTTGACCAAAATAACAAATATTTTTATTAGGAGAATTGCCCATCACGCCAATCTCGCACATGTCATTTTTCGATCAAAATCCTATCACGTTAGATTCGAAGTTTAGTTTTCTCCTCGAAACGTACACATGTAGCGTGAGTCAATTTCCAATGAACCCCTCGCTTATCAGCGAAAAAACGTGAGGAAATTGGAACAAGTCTGGGCGCATATCACCTAACCGTAGAACAGACTCGTCGGCATACCTGCCTTTGCCTACTCATAAGTTGAACCCCAAGCAGAGTAGTGCGAAGCGGCGGACAAGGTGGACAGTGGATGGCAAAAACATGACAATTATTAGGTAATCGAAAGGCGATCAGCGCAATGTCGGGGCTCGTGGTGCCCGTCTGTGACGCAGGAGACGGGCGCGACGGCAACAGCAATTCAATAGACCGAAACGGTCGCAAAGGCGGTGACAAAGGCGGAAATGAAGTTCCATTTCCGATGCCAGCATGTCTAGGATGGCGGTGTGGAACATTTTGTTGGCCGTTCGCTTGGAAAAGGATTCAATTTTTGGCAACGAAAGGCAATATACGGGTCTAGTTATGACGATGATGTGAACAGCGATTCTAAAGCTATGCGGCACCATATTGATTTGTTCGCTTTTCAGGTAGATGCCTCTGCCGCCAATAACACTTACATTATTGTTATTGCTGACTACACGTCAACTGGGGTAGAGATTCCTTACAGAAGCGTTGAAGAATATTTCGAAGTATTCTTTAGTGTTGTACAAAGATTGCGTCAACAATAACTTATCGACATTCAAAATGATAATACTGTCTCTGTGAGGAATCCAATGCACAATCCGTAACTTCCGAAAAGATAAGACCAGTTCTCTGGATCAGTGAGGTGGGTGTCCGGCCCTATAAGTCTCCAAGAACATGGCCATTCGTAGCACCTTGTTCCAATACATGCTCTTATATCTGGATAACACTAGAATCTCGAGGCAGTGTTCCCAGATGAGGGCGAGCTCGATGTGGCTCCTCTAGAGGACATTGGAATTAGGTGATGTCACGGTACACTAGAGGCAGCCATAAACAACGCAATCAAGCACACCGCCGGGTACGTGGAACGAAATCGACGGAACAGAGGTTCGATGAGGTGTGCACAAAGAATTTGTAGAGGAAGAACGCGGGCGGAAATGCTGCAGCAAGGAACCCGACAGAACGTGTAATGATTCGAACAGAAGCGGCCACAAAAGTTCTGCCTCTAGCGGGGGAAGAAAAAGCACTGCGTGGATGAAGCGAACTGCGAGGAAATGGAGCTGCTGTGTCGTTCTTAAGACACACAACAGTTCTATTAGAAACTCAACACATTCCGCAACGGCTTCGGCTAATGACCGATATATACAGGTATATAACTTGATGATTTTGTGGCTATATCGGTCTCTTTCTACTCATAAGTATAAGGGAGTAGAGATCAAAGTGGATAATGAAATGATAGATATGATAGAATTCGCTAGGTAGCGAACAAGTGTGAAAATTTTTTATAGAAGGTGAAATTAGGCAAGTAGGCCATGTATTGAACACATGGCCTACTTGCCTAATTTCACCTTCTATAAAAAATTTTCACACTTGTTCGCTACCTAGCGAATTCTATCATATCTATCATTTCATTATCCACTTTGATCTCTACTCCCTTATACTTATGAGTAGAAAGAGACCGATATAGCCACAAAATCATCAAGTTAATTATAGGATACGGTCGATAAATCAGTACATGAGATATATACAGGGATAAAAAGGGAGCCTTTTGATGGTACGTCAGGAACGTGATTAAAAGGAGGAAGTAGCACTTCGATAAACACCAGAACGGCGCGGTGTACGGCGCGGCATGGAAGACCAAGGCTGCGCAGGAAATGACTACGTCAGTAAAGCAGAGAAGGCAAGGTTTCAACTTCACGGCATTTCTGGAAGATTTGCCGTACGGTGAAGACCTGATCCGTTGTCGATATAGATTTGATATTGCTTGATAACCTCTCATAAACTGAATCATTTTAGGTAGCAGACGACGGAAGATAATTCGAATGCTGTTGTTTTCAGATTTATCTACAGTTCATTATATTTTGGTATTGTCACTACAGCTTTAAGGTTGAAGGATTCATGACATAACCGTCAATGACATAACCGTCATCATCGAAAATTCTGAAGCAGTTTTCTCGCTCAAAACTTGAATGTTTGAATTGAAAATGTATTCGAGGGCCCATATAGCCGAGGCGGTAAACGCACGGGTATTCAGCATGACCATGCTGAGGGTGACGGGTTCGATTCCCGGTCGGTCCAGGATCTTTTCGTAAAGGAAATTTCCTAGACTTCCTTGGGCATAGAGTATCTTCGTGCCTGCCACACGATATACGCATGCAAAATGGTCATTGGCAGAGGAAGCTCTCAGTTAATAACTGTGGAAGTGCTCATAGAACACTAAGCTGAGAAGCAGGCTTTGTCCCAGTGAGGACGTTACGCCAAGAAGAGGAGAGAGGATGTACTCACTGTAATCCTTTCTGCGTCCGTAATACAGTGAATACATTTTCATTGCGGAAATGTTAGCCCTGAACGAGAAAACTGCTTTCGAATTTTCTATGATGACGATTATGTCAATGACGAATCCTTCAACCTTAATAATCATAAATATTACTTTCTACTAATATTTCTAACCTGTAGCTCATTCCTTAAACGATTCTTTGGCATAATTTTTGATGCTCCGAAATAGGTCATGAAATTTTCTACCAATATACTGTTGTAAAGCATAGTTCACCCTAGTTCTTCATTCTTTTCATCGTCCAAACGACATTCGGTCAAATAATCCGGAAACCACCTGGAGCTATAATCTTAACCCACCTATTATGTTAGGCTAAGTGCACTACGATGACGTAGTACACGTTCAGCGAGCATGACTGGGTCATATTGATCCCAACATCCTACTAGGGTTAAGAGTAGTTTGACTGATACCCTAAAAATATATTTTGGGTGTGATTGTAATTGGTTATATGTTACAATAAAGACTGGACTCGAAAAAAATGAGACACTCAAAATAATGTATAACTTTTGATTGCGTTCACAAAAATGCCAATTATTTAACCAAATCTTGCATTTTTGTATGAGCATCTGCTTTTGAATAAACAGCCCAAGTAACCACAAGCATTATATCATAACATTAATTCAATCGTATCCAGCTTTTTACGATAGCTTACCATAAACTGTGAATCACCCCCTTATGACAATTCTTGCCGACACTATAAATTTTATTATGGTAGAATCAAAGTAAGCCTTGTAGAAATGTTTCAATGTTTACAATATGGAACGTCAAGAATTTTCATTCCTTCGGTAATAAGAGAAATTCATTTTCATTTTTTTTTTCAATTCGGTTCTAACGTTTTTACTATTTTAGGTTGATAAAGATGCTGTCGATAATCAGTTGGAAGGAAATATGGGGACGATGAGTATATTTCAAAATGTCTCTACCATCCACAATTGAATACAACTAGGAGAAACTACACCGAACTGTATCCAGGTCTCAGTTTTGTTTTGTCTGAATATAGACATTTTTTATTTCGAATAAACACCTGTGTCTGCCATTAATTTGAGCCTAGCATAGGCTGATTTTACTGAATAAGACCTAGCAGGATCAAGATCTGGCGATATTTGGCGGAGTCGATGATTTGCTTCTGCCCAGAATGATTTGTTTCCCTTAACCCGCTCTCGGTACCGTATAGCGTGATCGACCGAAGACTTTAAACGGAAAAGTTACTCAAAAACAAAACCCGGCCTGCGACCTATGCACGGCTGGTTAGGCGCCGTCCATAAATTACGTAACGCTATAGGAGGGGGGAGTATGGTCAAGCGTTATGGTCCATACAAGAGTTTTAGAATTTTCATACAGAAAAGCGTTACGGAGGGGAGAGGAGGGTTTACCTACTCTGGTCGATTTTAGTGTTACGTTATAAAAGCATGCTGCCTTAATACAAAAGAACCTCTCCAATTTAATACATTGCCTTTTGGAAACATCCTCTCTAGTATCGTAGTTCTCCTTCACAACCCTTAATGAATTCCCAAGCCTGATAAAAACCAGGTTGTTGTTGATAATGGAGTCAATTATCACTTTATTGTATATTGTTGCTCTAAAACAAATCAGTAGAATTTGGCTAGGCTGGTAGAACGAGTCAACGAACGTTCCATTATTCAGCACAAACCGTTATTCAAGATTTGGTATCGTCATTTCTTCACCATAATGAACACTGTTCGTTGTGAATTCAGTAGTCGGGCCTACAATGATATCTGGGCTACGATGAACTTTGTATTATCTCTTCTTAACTCCATTCGACAAGGTCCTTTTTAACAGTTTTGCGATCTCCTCTGGTGCCTAAAACCGTAAAAAAAATTATCAATTAAATTAAATGTAGTTTGCATTAAAGAGCTCAAAACTTTTTCGGCATCCACACAATGAAAATTTTTGACAGATGAATCAACAAACCTCAACACTAAGCCTACTAAGATCAATCTATAAAAGTTGTCGGCAAGAATTGTCAAACACGAATCACCCCCCGTTGTTTTATAGCCAGCGTAAAAAGCTGGATTATAGTTTAGCTAATGCAACATAACTTTTATTTTACATCTGTCAAGTAATGAAGCGTTTAATCTACATTATGAAAGCATTGAAGCATTACGAGATTTTGACAGTTCTGTATAGTTCTATAGAGCCGTTGTTAAATGCTTCATTACATTACCATGTTAAAAGCTTTATAGCAATCAAAAATGCAAGCATTTATTACTTTATATATGCCTTTACTAAAGCTTCCATCATTGTAAACAGAAAACACTTTTAGAAACAGAACCATTCAAAACAAAAGAAAAACAAACCAAAATTTTCATAGAGCACTTAGATGTTGCTGTTTGAAAATTTATATTATGTGTGGTATTTTGGGTTTCTGGTTGGGGCATGAAAACAATCAGAGGCTGAGGGAACAAAAGTTATGTGGGATATCGGTTTCCTTATTTAACATAACGCCCCGATTTCATAAAAGGAAGGGTTAAAGCGCTGTTTGTATGGTTTCTTATTTATTGAATTTTAGGTAGAAGTGAGCACGTATGAAAACAAAAAAAAACAGAATCAACACAAACGAATTTATATTCGAGAGTAACATAACTGATGACATTCAGACCCCAGCACATATATTAGAGTTGCTGAAAACACAACTCAATAAGGCACGAGCTAAGTATACGTTACTTTATGTTGCACATTTTTCCAGGTGCAAAATACATGGTATTGTAGCACACAGCGTTAGCGCGTCCGTGTTTCATCGTGGTTCAGCTTCAGCAGTCTAGGATCAATTCCCGAAATACAATAAAAAAAAACATCAAAGTATCGGAAGATAAAAATAGATAGAAAAATGAAAAACATACTTTTTTTCTTTATTGACATGATGCATTAAGTATGCATTCCATACGATTTGATTGCATTAGCTATAAGGTACAAGCATTTCATATGCTTCAGCAATCACCACAGTAAAGCTTGCTTTAAATCAACAATAGTAGCGCCACTTTGGATTTTAAACCTTCTTTAATGGTGCCTATATGACAAAACAACTTTATATCGCATGTCATATAATACACTATAAAGCGAAATAAATGCTCTATATACAGCGTCATGGTTACTTGGGAGGGTACACAAAATATGATACTTCTTGCAGTTCTTTCACTTTGCAGTCTTCTAACTCATTTAGTAATGGTAGTATCAAACAGGTATACTCCACAGGCATTAAAGCACGTATTTATTTAAATGCAGAACTATTTATTTTAGCTTGTATTAATCCCATTTTAAAGTTTAACCAGCCAAAAACCAATACATTTATTATTTTCATGACATTTTATGCAATAATTTAAACATTTCTGACAATAATTCTGTGCCATATTTTCAAAACTGCTAATCTAGCTTACGTTTGAGTGTTATCAGAAATCATTTTTCTTAAATAAATTTGTTTATCGTCGCTTCTCCTTATCGGGACATTTTTTTATAATATCTCTCTGTATTTCACAAATAAATAAACTTTTAAGGTCAGATATCTTGCTAACACGTCATAAACTAAATGCCTTGGAGTATATTCTCGAAATATACTCACGAAATTGCAAAAAATCTATTGAAAACCAATTTTTCATTTACCTCGGCTAAACGAATGTCTAGGCAAAAAATGAAATTTGAAGGGTTTTTACCCTCGGTTTTGTTTCAGTGTATATGTAAGTTTAATGTATCACATTTTTATAAAACTGTACTAGATATAGGGTGACATTGGGTATTATCGGCAGGTTTGTTCTCTTCGCCATAGGGGTTTTTTGTCAGTCAAATTGCCTGAAACTTGGCCATCTAATTCACATTGGTTGGGAAGGATTTGAGGCCAACTCTTAGTTCAATAGGTTTCAAAAAACCCCCCAAGACGAAGAGAACAAAACGGCCGAGAATAGGTAATTTCCCCTACTATTACTACGATAAAAAAGTTTTATCATAAAATCTTTTGTATGAGTTTACTGACACTTTTTTTGTTCTCGGCTAAACGAATGTCTATCACTGTATGTCCAAGCTTTATCAAAAATGATTCAACCTACAGTTTTTCAGCACAAACCCAAGCTAATACCATAAATCCGTTTTAAAATTATGGCAATATATTAGTATTTGAAGCGCGGATCGATAGCTGATTTTTTAACCAGGAATAGCATGTTATGTATAGTTAATGCCCTAAAAATTCAATCACAATCGGTTCAGTATTGGCGCAAATATTGTCGATACAATAAAAAGTGATTTTGGAAATTTTGGGCTTCCATTTTAAAAATTGTTTAGGCTATAACTTAGTTGTTAGCTCATCAAAACGTCTGAAAATTTGACTGTAAGTTCTTCAAGTAAATCATAATAAGTGGTGAAAATTTCATTATAATTAGAGGGTCTTGTTTCCCGGACTGAAAAAAAAACCCGGGATTCGGGATTTTTATTTTCCAAATCCCGGGATTTCCCGGGATCCCGGGAAAAATCTAAATTTTCTAAAAAACGATGAAAAAGTTAATGGAACGATTTCTTAAGCACTTTTAGTTTAATATTCGAAAGAAAATACATATTTCATAGACATTTTATTGTGGGAGGGCAGTTGGAGACATTCAAAGGTATTTGAAAATTTTCAAAAAAAGTTCATCTTTATCCGCAATAGGTTAACTTGGGCTATAGGTTAACTTCTGCTTTTTTTATTATTTAACCTGAGACGTGAATAAATTCTGTGTGAGAATTTTATGATGGCGTTAAAATGGCAGTGTTAGAATGGTGATTTGAAAATTTCAGACGGCAATTTCTTCAGATATTATTTGTCCGCATTTTGTTTTTTTTTTTCTTTAAGAAAATGTGTGACTATTTTAATTATATGTGGATATACATTCATGTTAACATTTTAGAATTTCTATTAGTTTTTTGGTGAAATACATTGAAGGAACTGTGGAAAAAATCCAAAATAATTCAAGACAGACCCTCTCAACAAACTTCTTGTTAAACTGGTATGAATATCTTCAAAAAAATCCTTATAAAATTCTTTCGAAAATTTATTTATGATTTCCATTACACATTTCTATCCCGAAAGTCCATTGATCTTTTTTTTCGATTTATTTGGCAGGATGACAACTTTAAAAATTTCTTCAGATGTTTTTTTGTGGTTTTTACAACAACTTTTATATTTCTATTATTCCTATTACATGGTATTAAATTATATTCTTCGATTTTATTGTACGATTCGCTTTACTTTTTTTTTTGAATTCGATATCGCTCTGTTTTTCACCATAAATCATCACAGAAATTTCTGTAGCAGATCTAAAAACGGTGTGCTGTTCCTTCTTGTAAATAAATTACTGATTTCTCTTAGAAATTTCGTCAAAATTATCACTTGTATTATCTCTAGTGATTGTTGAAATGAGCTCCGCAGAAAACTTCGCCTGGACTTAAGAACAAAATGTCTCAACGAATATCTTTATGAAATCGTCAACAAATATTTCAAAGATTGTCAAAGTCCTGCAGAGGTCAGGGATTGTTTATCCGTTTTCTTTTGAAAATTCTGCGAGTTTTCCTCATAACTTAAACGTAAATGTGCAAGCAATTGATCAGGGCTGTTGAATATTATATAACAACACCGTATTCTTAAGGCGAAACTGAAAGCATTTTCTCATTTTTTTGGTTTTTGATTTTTTATTAAATAACGAAACAATATTTTCAAAATCGGTTTTCGTGCACATGTAGAGTATGGATCAAGGTATCTTCTGAATTTTTTTGAGGTGGAAAATGTTTTCCATTTTTACAAAAACCATTTTTTTGTGAAATTTCGTTCAAAAATGGTTTCTGCAAAAACGAAAAACATTTTCCACTACATAAAAAAATCCGAAGATACCTTCATCCATACTCTACATGTGCACGAAAACCGATTTTGAAAATATTGCTTCGTTATTTAATAAAAAATCCAAAACCAAAAAGTGAGGAAATGCTTCCAGTTTCGCCTTAAGGGATAACTCCAGAAACATCTAAAAAATATTTGCAACAGTTTACATATTTCACATATTGTAAAAATGTTGAACATTGCCATAAATTCGAAGTACACTACCAGAACAATCAAGCTTAAAATAAATCATTTTATTCCACATTCCGATATTCTGTCTGTTGATTCAGTTTGATTATAATTGTAATGCAACGCCACAAAAATGAAAAATGGAAAGGCAATAATAAACTGTAAAATGTAAAATCAATAAAATAAACAAAAGATTTCGGCTCAGTTATGCTCATGTGGCGCCCGAGCCTTGCAAATAAACGAATAAGTAAAAAAAAAATAAAAATGAATGACATAAATTCAGCCAAAATATCAAATTTTAGTTGAACTTTCATCTAAACTTGATTTAAGTAGAAATAAACTATACCTGACAGATAGCGTAGAATTGGATGGAAAAAAAGAAACATTGACAAAGAGAAGACTTCAAAGTGAAAAGATTTGTTTTAGTATTGCCATTTTTTTATTATCGGGAAATCCCGGGAATTTCTGAAAAAATATCCCGGGATTCGGGATTTTTCAGATCCCGGGATATCCCGGGATTTTTGTCACGAGAAATCCCGGGCAAGATCCTCTAATTATAATCTAATAGCCACATCTGCTTATTGTGACATAGTGCTACATATATGGCTATAACTTTTTAAAGGTCAAATCAAATTGAATGAAATTTTGACACAATACATCTACATACATACTTTTTGAACAGAAATATTTTCATTGAAATTGGTTCAGTATTTTTAGCTCTACAGTTGTAGGTAAAAAATGTGAAATTTTTAAAGTGTTTGCTTGGCCCAAGATTCTCAAATGGTAGTCTCTTGTTTCGACGATATATTCGCCAAAATTTAACCGATTTTGATGAAATTTGTATGGTATTAGCTACACATAATGTACTATTCCTGGTCAAAAAATCAGCTATTTTTGTGCACGCAATCAAAAGTTATACATTATTCTTTGTGTCTCATTTTTTTTCGAGTCCAGTAGCATAGGCTTGCTTTTTATTCCAGACAGGAGGGACAAAAATCCTCTTGAAGTTTTCCAATCAGATTTAAGTGATATCTGCTCGAACAATGGCCTGTGATTAGGCCGACATGTATAACGAGACCTTTTCTGGAAAGTTCTAGTATTTTGCGAGTCATTTTAACATTCGGAGTGATAAAACGTTCTGCCTGCCTCGTTATAGAAGTGTTTTTTTTTCAATTGGCATCCACTTTTAAAGTTTCCCAAGCTTTCAGTTCCATTCTAAGAGATGCAGCTGAAAGCCCACAAAAGGGTTTTGATCCTATAAATTGACAGACCGATCTAAGTATTGCTAGCATATCCGCTTTCATTATAATCAATACCACAATTACCAGGAACCCAATATAAATTGACTTAATTATGACAAGACAGTTTTTGAAGTGATTGAATACAATCCCAAACACGGTTCGATGTGCATGTTGTCGACCTGAAAGTATTCAGCGCAACTGTACTGTGAGACATAATACTGATATTTGAATAACTGTTAATTTCTGCGTAAGCATATTACAGCATACCTATCCTAATTTAGCTTGAATTTAAGCTTAAAATACAGTGGGTCACTTGCCCATAGAAATCTATAGGTATACCCCAGGACCAGTCACTTCTGCTCCTAGTTTATCATTCAGTCTTGAATCATCTGTATAAAATACAATTGATCCTGAACGAAGATCTGGACCACCTAACTCATACATTTCACGGGGTGTGTCAATCGTTAACTTCCCTCAGCAAGCGAGTTGGATCATTTCCGTCCTCTGATGCACTGTTGTAGTCGTTTCCTCCGTTGCCTGTCTGTGCCTACATTCTCCTCGTCATTCAAGTACTTAACGGAGTGCTACTTCCACCTTTCAATCATCTCACGTCAGTCCATCAAGAGGGTCCCATAGTTATCGCTGCAGGTTTCTCTTCTGATAGCAGGCAGGCCCAAAGATCCTCTATGCCCAAGCAAGGCAAGGTAATTTCCTTTTTTGAAAAGTTCCTGGACCGACCGGGAATCAAAACCATCACCCTCAGCTTGTTATTGTTGAATACTCGTGCGCTTTTCGCATCCATGTAGACGATGCCCTCAAACCTTTTTTATCTTTAGTGAAACAATAGGTAAAAGTTGTTATGCTGATAAACTGTAAAGCCTAAATCTTTCTCAAAGCACTCATAAAATGTTCCTATTTTTGGCAAATGTTGCCGTCATAAAAGAAGCGTCATGTTGACGGAAACACGAAACAACAGTAAGCGTTAAACAATAAACTCGCAAGTCGCAATGACGGTGACGCATCAGAGTAAAAAAGCATAAAGACAGTTAAGCTGCTAGTACACAGGGTCAAATATTTGTCCAAAAAGAAACCAATGCTCAAACATCTTGTTAGACTCAATCGAATTTTCATTAGTGTCAAACTAATGTTGTTTCTTGAGTTCTTTCCTTGTCAAATATTTGACCCTGTGTACTACTGGCCTTAAGCTTTAATCCGCAATAGATACCAAATACATAAAACAACTAATCAAATCCCTGAAAATTGATTCATGCAATTTATCTATCCACCCCAACCTTAAAATGCTCGCTTATGTGTGCATATCCAAATTTATCGAGTCAGCACCGTTGTTGTTGGCGTGTTCTGTCCCGCACCTTGAATGGAAATGCACCAAATCGAATTTATGAATCATCCCCTTCCGAAACTGAAAGGTTGACTATATAATGAAGCGTATTTATCGCCTCCCTGCCTGCCTGCAGAGAGCGAGCGTGGGAGAGCATGCATTTAAACAAAAAATCACTGTTCCCGGATTGGGGGGAACTCTCCGGCTACGAGCTGCTCAGTTGTCCATCCGTTATACCCCTCGACCGACGCTGATTCTGATCGTCTACTAAAGATTGTGACGGCCAGTGGCTGTCAGGCTGTGACCATAGTGGGTAAGGTGAGATGCGATCGGATGCGATAAGTTATGAGATGAGAAGAGGGAAGTTTGATAGGCCATAGTGCATGAGGTTTTCAATGAGGGTGCGCATGTTGTTTTCACATCCTTTTTCGCCTATTTCGTGCGCATCAACGACTCGCGTGATTTGATCGATGAAGTCGCTTGTATGTTGAAGCGCTTCTTTGGATGTGGGTAGTGAAATAATCGTTTCATCTGTAAGAGCGGAAAGATAAAATGCACCTGCTTTTTGTTTTGCGCGGGCCGTTTTTTTTTTGCTATAACTTTGTCAGTTTTTATCCTGTTGCAATAGCAAAAACCGACCGGTTCAAAAAACATATCTGGTGTAACTGTACAAGATTGAGATTATTGAATTAATTATTTGATAAAAAAAATGTATAAAATGTAATTATATCCGCGTGAGGGATGTTATTATGTATACACATATTTTTACTTTCCGGACTGAGCTATCTGAGTGTGGATTTCAATTTAAATCATTATGAGACTGTTATACTGATTTTCGGCATTAAAACATTACTTTATTGTGCTGATCTCGGCAAAAAGAAACAAAAATTCGGCAAGTATGTATTATTTAAGGGTATAGATTTTTTTTTATTACAAAATTTTCGGCGACATCTACGAGAAAAGATGTCTCTCAGGGTGTCTATTACCTGGAAAAACCTGGAAAACCAGGGAAATTTAACTCCGAAAAAAAAATCATTGGGTCGTATGAACCTGGTAGTAAAAATCCATATAGAAATTTCGCTACAAGGATTTTTTTCCAGAAATTCCGTCAGAATTTCTTTCTGGAACTTCTTTACCAATATCTCCTGGAATGTCTCCCAGGATTTCTTATAAAATTCCATTCCGCATTTTTTGAGCTATTTTTCTTGGTATTCCTTTTTGATTTTTTTCCGCAAAGGTATACTTCCGGATTCCTTCCAGGATTCCTGAATTCCAACCGATTTCTCCTGGAGTTTTTCACGGGGATGCTATTTCTTCTCAGAGTTCCTCCAGTGTTTTGCTCAAAGAAATCTTCGTAGGATTTCTACCAGAATTTATTCCGAATATTCTATAAGAATATCAGTCGGGATAAATCGTGGAATTTCTTTCGACACTCCTCACGAACCTTACCCGATTCCTTCCGGTGTTCCTCTTGGGACTTCCCCAGAAGATCTTCACAGAACGTTTTTCAGAGTTGCTAAAGAAGTTATTCCTGGGGTTCCTACTAAAGTTTCTCCAAGGATTTCTGAAGGAGGTTTCACGAATTTACTGCAAGAGTTCCTCAAAAGATTTCTTTTATTTTTTCCTGTGATATCTTCAAACCATTGCTTTGGGCTTTCTTCGAGATGTTCTTCCTGGTGTCCTACAGGAATTTGTTAAAAGTTTTTGCGATGTTTATTTTGAAGTTTTACCTGAGATTTTTCTCGGAGTATCTCCTGGAACTTCTCTCAGAAGATTCCTTCCGATGTTGGTCATGAGATGTCTCTCAGAGCTTTTCTTAATTAAAATACCCTGGATTTTCCCCTAAGATTTTTTTCCAGAGTGCCTTCTGGGATTTCTACAGGAGTTATTGCTGATATTTCTCATTGAATTCTTCTCTGGCATATTTTCAGAGCCAGGCTGTTTCTTGTAGTTGTACCGGATTTCTTACAGTGATTCACCTGAGAGTTTTTACAGATATTCTGTGCATTATTCCCAAAATTCTTCCCGGAATCTTTACCAGACATTTTCCAGAGATTCTGGATATTCCTTCAGGAATTTCTCCCAAAGTAATTGCAGGGATTCTTCTACGGGTTTTCCTCAGAATGTCTCCTGAGATAACATACGAAATACCTTATAGGAAATTCATGGAGAAATATTCAAGGGAATTCAAATAAAATCTTGCAAGAAACTCCGCAAAGTGTTATTGAAGAAATTTCGACAGGAACTTCAGGAAAAACCTGAGAAAAAATGAGACATCTCGAAAAAAGTTCGAGATAATAGTAATCCCGAGAAAAAATATTAAGGACATCCAAGGAGGAATTCTGAAAACCATATGGAATCTTAAAAGCAGCTGCGGACGAAGTTCCGTGAGGAAAACAAGAGGAATATCGGAAAACTATCGGTAAAAATCCAATAGTTTATGGATAGCTGTCCCGGAAAACCGTTAAAAAAGCATGGACACTGGCTTCAGCCGGCGGCTGTACCGATTGAACGAAATTTAACACGGAGTGGCTACGGATAAGAAGCTATTCTCGTGAAAATTTTCATCGGTCGGAGCCGGAATCGAACCCTCATTCACCCGGACTCTAACCGCATGGCTACGACATTCTTGAAGAAACTTTGAATAGTTTTGGATGAATCTTCAGGAAGAATCCAGCGAGAATCTCTAGTATATCGGAAAACCTTTGCAAGAAATATCGGGACGTACTCAAACAGATATCTCGTGTAAAAGAATCTTGCGGAGGGCCAGGAAGATACTTTGGAAGAAATTCCAGGAATAATGCTCAGAAATATTGAAAGAATTTTTGAAGAGTAGTGGAACTGACGTATTTTCGGCAGTTTTGTTCTCTTCGTCATGGGTTTTTTTTTTGAAACCTGTTGAACTCAGAGTTGGCATCAAATCCTTCCCAACCAAATTGAATATGATCAAGTTTCAGGCAATTTGATGATACCCTAAGTCACCCTTTATAATTTTTAGAAAATTTGGGTTATTTTTTTTAATTATAAACTTTTAAAATTTCATCTGGAAAAACCTGGAAAACTCAGGGAATTTTATTTTGAGTTATGAGTAGACACCCAAGTACACAATATTCATCATATATTAGGTAAAAGAGCTCAATCGAAATCGATGTCACACTCTTTTCTAGTTTTGCCTAACAATGAAAAAAGCAGAACCTTTCAATCAGAATCCTTTTAGCAATTGAGTTGAATACCATAAAACCCTTAAACTTTCTAACTTGCACATGAATAGCATGCACTGAACAAAGGACCATATCAAACATTGATCACTTTATTTAAATCCCGAACATCGAAAATAAAATGTTTTTTATACACATATAATAACAAAATTATGCTGTAAAAAACTTAAACGATTTGATGGAATACTATTTTATATGCAATGAAATATGTTATTTTACATAGCGATCGATAGACAGTATGATAAATTTTTATTACGTCTGGTTCATCAAAATGCAAGTCATGTGAAAAAGCATTGAGTTATATTTAAAAACAACAACATATTAACGCATTTTATATTACCTACTAGCATTCCCAACACATTAAATCCGCATTGCTTTACATACACAACGAGCACAATCATAAAATCCATACCCGACAAGCATTCTCTTGCGTTCACATGCGTCGAAGCAGCTCCATCGCATCTCCGCACTCATCGCAACTCATCTACTATGTACGGTTCATGCGTTCTGCATATGGTTTCCACAGAGTGTGCTTCGTCGCTTATCCGATCTCTTATCTCTTTGCATCGCACCTTACCCACTATGTGCTCAACGTCATGCAGGCACATAAATTTTCACCTCGGGAGAAAGACAAACATAAAAAATGTAGGGAATCGCGCCACTTGGGCGGTGGCTTCTATATTCGTCTGTTTTACACTATAACTCAGTCAAATTTGAACCAATTGATACAACTTTTGAAATGTGGTGAGATAGGTATAGTATCTACCCGTGTACAACATTTCAATTCAATTGGTTCAAAATTGACTCACTTATAGTGGAAAACAGACGAATATAGAAGCCACCGCCCAAGTAGCGCGATACCCTATATCCATGATTGCAACAACCGAGTCTAACCGTGAGTGCAAGCGCCCCAATAAATGAACCCGTCGTTGGCCGTTTTTTTCTTTCTTCGACTCACCCACCCCTCTCTTATACTCCACCGAGTCCGATTTTTTGGAGTTTGTACATGACTGATAAGAGCAGCGGCGCGCACCTTATATTTTTGTTGGTGTTCCCATTAGCTGTTTGTTACTAGCTGTACTGCCGTAATTCTGCAAAGTGACGTAAGCGACATTGATAGTTTTGGCCCATTTTTTGGTTATTATGCATAAAACTCTTGCTCATCCTCTAACTTTCTTTCCATAGATGATAGATTACGATTAGATCTTGCATTCTAATACAGCAGGCTTACTACAGTGTTATTTTTACACCAGATATTTTAAATAATATACCAAAAAATATCGACATTTTGAATGGCGCTTACGTCACTTTGCAGAATTACGGCAGTGTATATCTATATTTGTGTGCTTGTATCTTTCTCTGTCGCTACAGTGCATCAGTAAATTACAAGTATACCCTGATTTTTTTCCTTTTGAACAAAGTAACTCTTTATAAGGCCAAGAAAATTAGGCACGGAATCAACTCGAACTACATTGGAATATAAAGCACATGTGGTGTAATGAACAAAAACGATTTTATTTTCAAAAAAACACCGATCGATTTTGTATGAAAAAATGGTCTATGGTCTAAATTTCAATTTTTCGGCAAGAAAGTTAAAAAATTTGTATCTTCGGAATGCGTTAATCAATCATGCTTGTTTTTGACAGGTAATTGCTCTAACATTCATGAGTTACATGTTTAGATTGAGACACGATTGGATGATTATTTTGAAAAATAATGTCATTTTAGTACATGACCATTTAGTACAATTTTTCAAAAAGCTGAGTTTTCTAAAGTAGTAAAGCAAACCAGCTGAATTTTTATCCACGAGTAGAAGGAACATAGCTTGTATTACTCATCAATAGATTTGTGATTTGTTCGCCACAACCAAAGTTCGAGCTTACCTTCACTGGCTCAAAAATGACAGTTTTGTCAAAGAATTTTTGTTCTAAAATAACCAATTCATGTTTGTTATGGCTCAAAAAAATAATGATTGATAACAAAGGTCAAATGTGTTCAATAGTTAAAATAGAAATTGGGAACATTTTTTTTATCGGTATTAACAAGATTTTTAGCCCTAGGCTAGTTCATCTCGGGACCCACGCTTTTATTCCCTTCCGAAGGAAGAACTAACATTTTGCGAGTTTGTCGGGAGTGGGATTCGATCCCTGGTCCTCGGCGTGATAGTCAAGTATTCTAACCATCACACCAGGTCCGCTTCACAGTTGGGAATATTTCCTAAGTGAGTAGAAAAAAATATTGTAATGAGGTGGCAATATAGTTGCCACTGCCTTATAAGGCTGACACAAATTTCGATTTTCTCTTATGTCACCGCCCCCTCGGAAAATTTTGGTAGGAAAACGGCATTTTGAAGGGGGACATAAATAAACTGTTCAACAAATTTAAAAATTTTATAATTAAATTAGAGTCGCCGAGAAAATTTCCTAATAAATCCGATGAGTTTGATGATTTTGCCCAATTGTTTGGGTAACTTTTCATCAAAATCGTTTATTATTTATCATGCCCCCCCTTGACGACTCAACGAGCAATGTGACAAAAGAAGAAAATGGGATTTGTACCGGCCTAAAGGGTTTAAAAAAAAGTTTGCTTGTGAATGAAACATTCTATGTAACACCTACAACTAAAATGAAAATTATTATCATTTCAAACACATGAAGTGTTACCGAAGGAAGAACTCACATTATGTGAGTTTATTGGGATTCGATGCCAGGTCCTCGGTGAAAAGCCCTGCGCATATATCACACCACATCCGCTCTCTTAGAGTTTGATGACTACCTAAGTGTATCCAAGAACTCCCTGGAGTACAGACTAACGAATTTACAAGCGTAATCAGAGACCTACTGAAGCATTAGCCCATATAAATAAAGCTGAGTAAATACTCTTTACTCAGATCTCTGTGAAGATTCACAGAGATTTGCTCCACGGCTTCACATAGATTTAGTAAAGAGTATTCACTCAACTTTATTCATATGGCCTATTATGGATAAAATTCGTGCACGCTTAGCCTCGTGCAACGATTTGCTGTCAAGTGGCAAGAACAATGTCGGTTTGAGGATCTCCAAGAACTCCCTTGCGTAATCAGTTTGAACGTCTTGAAACCATTCCTAAATTCCCTCGAAGCTTACCATAGAGAGCAATTGAAGCACCCTTAAACCTTTCTGAAGCATCGTGAAACGCCTTAAAACGCCTCTCAAATCATCCTGAAACTACCCTGAAGATTACCTAATAATCTGTGAAACTACCTACACTGAAATAATTCTAAGAGCCTATTTTATCAGACACTGCACATACATTGTACCCGTAGTCTGACACGTTCACATCAAATGAATCGTTTTACGTATCATATCATAAACAGTTCCAATTGAAAAGCCTTCTAATAAAACTCAATGACACTTGCGCATATCGGAGTTGCACATAACACGATCGATACATTAGCTGTGCATATAACTTTGGCCGCGTTGAAAAGCAGCATTAGCAGGTAAAGTGGAATACGTTTTGCAGAATTTCGCAATTCCTCTAAGTGAGCTTCGTGGTCGTGCGGCTAGCGGCGTCGATCATTTAGGGGTAGTGAGTTCGATTCTCGCTCCAGCCTAAGGAGACATTTTTTTTTCAAAACGTGTAGGATATTATTGGAGTTGCATATAAATTGGCACACCCAGCCCACATGATAGAAGCAAAATGCAAGACATAACAGTATAATGGCGACCTGACAATGAGAGTCATACCACATGCGTCGAATATAACTCTCACTTCCCATTTTCAACCCAAGATTAGATTCATATGATATTCCAATAGTGCAGTAATATAGGACTGACATATAACGATGATCGGGAGAGTTGGCTCAGTGTAAAACCTTCTCCAACCTCACAAATGCCCTGAAGCGTATTGAAATCCCTTGAACCGTCTCTGAAACCCCCCTAAAATCTCCCAGAAGCTCACCTGAAGCCTTAAAGCATCCTGAAACGGCTTGAAACGACTCTTAGACCCTTCTGAAAATCTTCTGAAGTTCACATAAGAGCATGTGAAGTCCCTAAAATCCCTTTGAAACCTCTTGAAACGCCTTGGAACGCCTCCGATAGCCCTTGGAGCTCACGGAGAGCATTTGAAGCTCCTAAAACTCCTCCTGAAACGCTTAAAATTTACTCCTCCTCAAACGCTTAAATCGACTCTGAGATCCCTTCTGAATCCACCCTGCAGCTTATCTGAGAGCCTCCCTGAAACCGCTTTAAAACATCTTGATACGCTTCTAAACCCTTCTGAAGCTCACCGAGAGCCAATGAAGTTTGCTAAAACTCCTGAGACACCTGAAGCGCCATAACACACATTGAAAAGTCCATGGAACTTTCCCACAATTCATTTGAAGCTCATTCCATAATCAATGAAATCCCTTTGAAACCTTCTGAAATCGTCGCAGCTTGATGTCCAACTTGTACAGTTGACCGAACCTTCTACCGGTGGTCACAACCGTACGTTTCTTCAACACCGCTACTGTTCCGTTCGTGATTTTTACCGTCACTCCATTATCTTCCAGCCACCGTACCGAAAACAAGCCCAACTGTGGGACGTAGAGTACTTCCGTCATCTGTGCAGAGATGGAATCCTCCTCAGAGCAAAACAAGAGAACAAAAAATCTGCACCACGCTCCCGCATCCAATGCTAGAGCGGCTTCTCTCGGTTTCTTTCACCTTCCTGCTTGCAACTTGTGACACCGAAACATGTGCGGATTTGTTTGCATAAAAAAGTGCGTTTACTCAAAATTGAGGCACTTTGTGCACCGGGAGTTAACATAAATTTGCTTATGCTCAAAAATCAATAATTAACAAGCGTACAAGTATTTATGTATGCAATTGTGTCATGCCATGCGAACGGAACGATCATATCGCGTAAAACGCCGGTGAAATTGTCGATCAACTTTGCGGGAGCCTCAAAAATGATGCACAAAAATGTTTCTCTTTGTGCTGATTTTTTGTGGTTCGATGTTTCTCTTTTGTCGAATTCGTTTTTGATTCAGTTCCAACCTGGGTTGGAACTGGATGAGATCACAGTGTCAACCCCAACCCGACTTCGGTTTCGCTTGTACTAAAGTTTGTTTGAGTTTGTTTGACGTTTGTTTGTTTACACATTTTCCGCCAATCCAGTTCCAACCCAGGTTCAAAAACGAATTCGACATTTGTTTTCGCATGCTTCCTCCTTGCGCTACGCTCCCGCACAAACGATAGCGGTGGGAGCGGACAAAGATAAAGAGAACAAAAACATGCATTTGAGGCACATTGCGGGAGCAAATGACAAGCCTGCATCTGTGCCGGGACCTTCTTTCTATCGATCAGCATGTTGACAGCATAGCCAGATTTTGCCACCGCAATACGCATCTTCTTAGCCAACGGATGCAATTTTTCAAAGAATTCTTTGCTTAATACCATATGATCCGTCCCCCTGAGTCGAGGATCCAGCCAATGTTTTGCTTCGATATCATGGCAACAGATTCTGTTGTTGATCCCGTAACAACAATCGCCATTTCCTCAGCCACGTTGTCTCCAAACTTCTCTCGTCGCTGAAATTTTCCACCGGACTTGCGCGGCCGGATCGGGGCCGGGTCTTCAGCCGAACAGTCGGGACATTCAGCGCGCTTGTTATCGAGCTTTCCACAGCCGAAACACTTGGTTTCCGATTTTTTACCGAAAGACGCCAAGATTCCAGAGTTGTCCACGTCGGCTCATCCAGAAGCCGTATTTTCACGTGTATTCCAACGTCAGCTGCTGCGACTGAATCGTTTCCAGGGCCGTAATGAGGCTTTGTAGGACTTGGAAAGCGCCAGAAGTAGCTGGCACACCACGTTCTTTTCCTGCATGTTCACTTCCGCCGCTCGGAGCTCCCGGAGAATCTTTTCGAAGCGAAGCAAGAAAGTCTTTACGTCGCCACCTTTAGCCAGCCTCAGCTCTTGGAATTGTTTCATCAGAATCAACTTGCCAGCAATCCAAACCGCTCGAAGGTGTTCGGCCGGGCATCCCAAACGTCCTTGACCACCTTCTTGTCTTTGACATACTCCAGCTGATCTTCCGAAACCCGGTGAATGAGGAGATTCTTGCACTTTCTCTCCAGGGACCATCGTTCTTCGAGTAGCTTCTTCTTCCGTGCACGTTGTTCCACGGTATCCGTGACACGATCTTCTTCATCGGCAGCCTTCGTCAAGCAGTCGAGCATATTTCGGTCTTCCATTAGGACTTGGATCCGAAACATCCAATTCCCGAAATTGCTTTCGTTGAACAGCCAGAGCTTCTCTTTTTCTGAGCCCCTATAACTACCATGAAGCTCACCTGAGAGCCTATGAAGCCATCTTAATCCTCTTTTGGCATTAGGGTCGTTTTTAACCCAAACCGAACACTACGCAAGCGAGCTGTTCCCAACGTGATGCAGAAGGAAGGTTGAACCACATGCAGCTTCCTGAAACACTCTGAAACGCCTTAAAACCCCCTAACCCCTTTAACAGCTTCACCTACTTAATTATATTGCGCACCACATCTTCTTGTATCGGTCGGATGACTCTCGAGAACTATTTAAATCGGGTTGTTATCCGACATTCGTATAACGTGACCCACCATAGCATACCGATTTTAGCGGTGTGGACTTCATTCGTCTTTTCCACTTTCCGTCTTCCATTTGCACTCCGTCGTCGTAGATGGTACGCAACACCTTCCGTTCGAAAACTCCAAGGCACGTTGGTCCTCTGCACGCGTAGTCCATGCTTCATGCGTATTAGACCGGTAGAATCAGCGTTTTGTAGACGGTTAACTTCGTACGGCGACGAACTTTGAAACGTAGAGTTCTGCGAAGTCTAAAGTAAGCTCGATTTCTTGCCATAACGCGTCTTTGAATTTCTCTGCTGGTATCGTGGTCATCGGTCATCAGCGAGCCTAAGTGTACAAATTCTTCAACTGCCTCGATTTTATCACCAATCACCATCGAAACAGACTCGGGATAGTCTGTTCATGTCAGTTTATCCGGGAATCCGGATTCGAATAGCTGATCTCGATCGATTGTGTCAAACGGCGATTTAAAATCGATGAAGAAGTGGTACGTGGGCACGTTGTATTCGTGGCATTTCGACAACACCTGGCGGATGGCGCACATCTGGTCCGTTGTAGCGCGTTCGTTCAACCATGAATCCAGCCTGATATTGCCACACGAACTTTCTTGAAATCGGGGAAAGACGGCGGTATACATTTGAGAGAGTACTTTATAGGCAGCGCTCAGTAGTATGATCGCGCGGTAGTTCCCACAATCCAACTTGCCACCCTTTTAGTAGATGGGACACACTAAACTTTCCATTCACTCCTCCGATAATATCTCCTCCTTGCAAATCTTGGTAATGATCCAGTGAAGTGTTCTCGCCAGTGCTTCCCACCGTATTTTAGAAGCTCGTTTGGTAGTTGATCTGTTTCTGCAGCTTTGTTGTTTTTCAACCGGTCAACTTCCTCCTCAAACTTCTGGAGGTCAAGAGGCGGAAATCTTTCATCCTCTGCACCGTACTCCTAGACAATCTTTATTTCTCTTCAATGAATTATTTATCTGCCAATCTCAGAAGGCTAACATCCAACATAAAACAAAATCAAAATGCGTTCCAGGCTAATTTTTTATCTCCTATCAATTATTAATCAATTATTAATCATCTCCTATCAATTGTATAGACTTTTACAACTACTGCAGAACTTTTAAATAGCACAATCAAACCTCTTAAAATTTTCAGAATAAACATTTGGTAAAGTTATTGGCAAATTTTCAATAGGCTAATTGAACTTTTGATAGAAAAATAGAAATAATTTATTGGAAGGTTCATTGAAAACCTTGAAATCTTTGAAAAAGAAATTCAATTCTTAAAATGTATGCTTGCGTGGGTCTAATAAAAAAAAATTAAGTGCCTTACGAAGGTTTAAGCAATCTCACGGACAGGCATGTCCAATACTTTTAAAATAGGTATCATTTGTTAGGACAATTTCTGGACAATTCCCATTGATGTTCTCAAGAACTACTAAAAAAACAATGCATTTTTTGCGAAATGTCGAAAAATGGCTTTCAAAGAAAATATGACGAAATCCTATACTCTGTACGGACAATTTTTCGACACTCTGTATGTGATTTCAGTCCGTAATACCCACTGCCTACACGTGAGTCCGCGTCCATATCTCTGCGGCGCTGCTGAGTGTTTATGCTTTCTCAACTGCTGCTGCTGCCGCCGCCGGTCGACCCGTCGTCGACAGGCGGGCGGTCCAAGTCTGTTGGGGTCTTACCCCTTTTCGAAACGAGTCAGGCCAGGCAGAGCCACAACAACTCTATACCTCTATACGCTATTCCATAACACTTCGACACGTCATTGCAATCAACGCCACCGCCGCTACGCTGCTGCAGTCCGCCTTTTCTCCAGCTCCACCGACCTGATGGAGCAGAGAGTACAGCTAACTTAACTCGGGTACGGTATGATGTTTTCAATTCGGTGAAATTCGGACTGACGTCTGACCTAGCATCTCACTATCAACGCGCGAGTTAAGGCAACTGTTTAGCTGGAAACGGAAACGATGAAGAGTTTTGCTTCGGGAGTTTGGGTGTTCTGAATTTGTATTTCAAATTCTCGTATTTGTATATTTTAAACTAAATTGTTTTTTTATGGTACAGTATTATAACAGATAGGTACTATTTATTCAAAACTATTTATCACTATTCCCAATCTATACAACAATTTTTAGCTTCGTCATATCGTCCAGTATCGACTCGCGACCGACGCGACGAAGTAGCCTATTATGACCTAACCGCTAATTGCCGATTGATTCGACATCCATACCGCTCGTCCATTCCACCTGACATCGATGAAGAGTCAAGGTTGGGCACGTGGAACCTTGGTGCCCTGCTGCCTTGTACGTGATTGAAAGGCAAAGTTTTCCCAAGGACAACGAATCTATAACAGAACGACGACAAAACTATCAACTTTCCCCCGTCGTCCCGTCGTCGTCGTGACAGTTCTTCTCCTCATGTGGATCCGGCTCAAGAATACAACAATCTAATAGGTGGGGATACCTACCAGAGCCTGAGTGGATGTGTTTTATGCTTCCTTTGGGGAATCAGGCCCCGATGGATGGCTGACATGCGTCAGCGCGGAAAGAAAAACAAAAGCTTTTCCCAAGCAAATCACCACTTTATTGACTGACGACGATGGTGATTGCTTGCTGACTCTGAACTCGGAAAACCGTTTGAGACGCTCGTTTCGGACGGAAATATGGCCAGGTGGATTTCACATTCAGCAAATATTAGCATCGAATCAGGCAATAAATAAAACAAGCACACAGTGGCCATATTTCATTCGCTAGGCTTGAGGTTCGAATCAAAAGAACTAGTGGTACAATACAGATATTTACTGCTTCCAATCGTACATTTTGCTTTTGATTGAATACATTTCCAGTCGTAAAGACAAGGTTGCTAGAATTGTCCATGTTTTAGATATGCCATTTCAAAGATGATAGGTTCTATTCCCGTGGTCCTGTGCACCATGATGCACAAATCACAACCAGGTAAAGCCAGCCTAGTCTTCACTCTTCTCCATTAAAAAAAACGAAACAAATTATTTCTAATCGCAGACAGACGAATCAATGTCGCAACTATAAAAATCTCCCAAGGAATACTATGTTGAAGACAGGACATATTCCACTGGTACTGGTAATACCGATTGTCCGATTGTGCGTCTCGCGTCAAACCTGACACAGCTAAAGTTGATTCAATAATGCCCAGACCCAGGTCTCAATTTGGGATATCCTTTGAGAAAACAAATTTCCTCCTCTTCGTGGCATGAATACGTATAGACCCATACATACAAATATAGCGCAATAGCGGGGGGGGGGGTTGGGAAAGCTGGAATGGAAATGAAATTTTTCCTTTTCTTTTTGTTGTGTTCCTCCTGTATAGATCCAGTTCTACGCACTATGTCGTTATGGGCAATACAACCAATGAATGGCGTTGGTCGAAGACATGTATTGTTAATATATACATATATACCCGAGCAACCTACGTATGCTTTAACAAGTTCTACTAGAACATACTATCGTTACATTTAGATCCGTGTGGATACAAAACGTGTGCAAGAAATGATAACTATTCCAAAAGAATAGACAAAAAAAGACTGTCAGATTACATAATGACTTATTATAGAAATGACTATCTACAGGGGATGGCCAAAATGTTTAGGATAGGCAACTTTTTTTCTCCCACAAAAAAATTCAACACGCTGTAACTTTTTATAGAATGCATCAAAAAATCTCAAATTTTGACTGTTTGTCAACCTATTATATGTGCATCATTGGTACAAATTTGGGCTCGATTGATTAATTTTTCGTGAAGTTAGAACCGTTCGAGTAAAACACTATTTTTTACGCAACTATTTTTTGAACTGTCATATCTCGGAAACCCATGAACCGAATTGAATGATTTTTTTAACGTTTATCAACAATATATCAATACTTAATACAACGTTATAAAATTTCATATTTTCTCACGGCAAATTAAGTAATACCGGGTTGAAATTTTTACCCATATAGAGGAAAATAAGTCAAATTTACAATACCACATAAAAATGATTAAATGAGTTCTTCTTTCAATCTAAATAGGCTCTAATATATCTGATTAGAGATAATTTGAGAACAGAAGCGGAAAATCTTTAGCTATCATCACTAAAATTTATTGACATTGATGTAAAAAAAATAAATTTTTTTGAGGAAAATCCAAAAAGTGTCAATCCATGATAACTTTTTTCAACGTTTAAAAAGTACATATGTTTTAATAGTTTGTGAAGCATTTACACATTGTTAGTGTACGTTCAAAATTTCATTCAATTCGGTTCACTGGTTTCCGAGATATGACAGCTCAAAAATGAGTTGTCTAAAAAAGGTGTTTTACCCGAACGGTTCTAACTTTGCGAAATATTAATCAACCGAGCCCAAATTTGTACCAATGATGCACATATAATAGGTTGACAAACAGTCAAAATTTGAGATTTTTGGATGCGCTCTATGGAAAGTTATAGCATGTTGAACTTTTTAGTGAGAGAAAAAAAAAGTTGCCTATCCCAAACATTTTGGCCATCCCCTGTATCTCTAGAATTTATCTTTGGCTCTTTTTTTGGCTCCCACTCTTATTTAATCTAACACAAACTTTTTTTTTTTAGTAAGACCACGCTGAAAGTGTCTGGGTACGATTTGCGGTTGGTTCAGAAAATCTTTAAATGAAAATGCCTTTTTATAAATTTTACATTTCTGCCCTTGTAGTATACATATTACACTATCGAAGAATAGCTCCCCACATGGCGTAATCCTCGTAAGAATCCCGGAAAAAATACCTAGAAGGATTCAGTCTCATGAAAGATCCTGGAGGGAATATCGGAAGATATCCCTGGACGAAACCCGGGATCAATCCATGAAAGGATCCTGGGAGAAATCTCTTATGGAATTGATTTTACTTAATATTTTTAATTTTGTGAGTTTTAACCTTATGCTAGTTCGGCACTGCAGTCTTGGGGAATTAAAACGATAGTTTTAGATTTTTCCCAACGTTTCGACTCGTATTAGAGTCTTCTTCAGGGGATAATTCTGATTAATCGTTTTTCGTTTGGGTTGACATAGAACTGTCGGTGTCTAAACTATTGAACATTGGATGTGGGATATTAAGTGAAACGTAGCGAGTTTTGTTAATTTCACTTAATGAAGCAACTAAATTCTTCGCACTACACATCTGGTGGAGGTAACGGTTGGTTTGAAGATGGTGGACCTCCACCAGATGTGTAGTGCGAAGAATTTAGTTGCTTCATTAAGTGAAATTAACATAACTCGCTACGTTTCACTTAATATCCCACATCCAATGTTCAATAGTTTAGGCAGCGACAGTTCTATGTCAACCCAAACGAAAAACGATTAATCAGAATTATCCCCTGAAGAAGACTCTAATACGAGTCGAAACGTTGGGAAAAATCTAAAACTATCGTTTTAATTCCCCAAGACTGCAGTGCCGAAGTAGCTCTATAGATCGTAACAGTCGAACTCTCCTTATCCTTATGCTAGTTCTTTACAAAAATGGAAGTGACTTCTGAAAGAATGTCAGAATTAATCCCGGAAGAAATCCAAAAAGGAATCTCGAAGGATCCCTGAAAATATCTGTCAAAGAATCTCGGGAGAATTCCCTAAAGGAAATACGGGATGAATCAATGAAGGAATCCCTGGAGAACGCAATGAAGGAGTCCTGGGAAAAATTGCGTATGCGTAAGGAGAAAAAATCACAGAAAGAACCCCTAATTACAGAGTGTTGAAGTAGTCGAAAACCTTCAAACCCCCAGAAAAGCAATAGTAGAGTAAACGGATTGATTCAACGGCAACAGACCCGGCAACGAATAAAGGACAACGATTGGAAAGTCGGATCTTGGAACGTGAGAACTTTGAATGAGCCCGCACGTGTTGGGCTCCTGGCTCGTGAACCGCAGAATGTCGGCGTTAATGTGGCTGCTATCCAGGAGATACGTTATCCCAAAACTGGAGAACGCGTATTCCGAGCGGTGGATCCCATCGCCAACATTTCATTCAAGTGCCACATCTACTACAGCGGCAGCGATAAGGCAGAACGCGGAGTTGGCTTTATAGTGATCGGGAAGTAGATGAAGCGAGTTATTCGGTGAAAGCCAATAGCGACCGAATCTGTGTGTTGAGGATGTGTTGTAGTCTATTCCTTAATCGAAGTGACTGTACCTTATAAGAATTTATAAACGTACGCTTCGTTTCGATTTCAAAGACAATTTATTCAGTCCACCTTACCAATCTCGATATTTACAATACAAGGTTCTATAGCGATAGCTATTTCGTCTTCTACTCCACAGTCAATAATACCACTCATACAGCATATGAACAAACGGCAATGCATACACTGATGATGATTAACCTGGGCTTGTTAGGGGAATATCTGTAAATAAAAGAAAATCGGGTTAAGTACGGTTCCTTTGAATTCCACTAAGAATTTGCATCCTTTGACAGATACGTATTTCGACCTCAACTGTAAGGTCGTCTTCAGTGTCTTGTACTTGACTCGACTCAAGTCGAGTCAAGTACAAGACACTGAAGACGACCTTACAGTGGCTGTATTCGCCATAGTCAATTTCCACCCTTTAACGATGTAAATCAACAAGAAAAATTTTGTGAACAACAGATCACGTTCACAAAAGATAGTCGCACTCATTTAAACTCCACATTTTACTCAAATTATGGTGGAAATAAATCATTTTCCTTAAAATTTCGGCTTCCTTGCACCCTTTTTCGCCATAGTGTACCAGTTATGGCTAACCCCATAAGGTATGCATGCAAATAGTGCGAAAATGAACCGAAGTTAAAAAATGTAACCATAACTGGTACAGGGTTCCTATCATTGGTACACGCTGTAATTAATACTAAAAGTAGTTTTGGTTCCGTTTCTATATTTTTCCTGTATAGTATGGAAACTAAACTGTCTTTTAACTTATTGATGACATTCGTTCGTCTTCTCGTTATTTTTGTTTAAATAGCTTTCCTTAGGTAGTGCCATAATTGGTACACTCACCCTACAGCCTGATCAGCATCTATGCGTCAACGAACGACAAACCCGATGACATGAAGGATGAGTTCTATGAGAGCCTTAATAAGGCCTACGGAAAGTGCCCAAAACAAGATGTCAAAATAGTCATTGGCGATGCAAATGAGCAGATTGGCAGAGAAAGTTTCTTACGGCCTACCATTGGAACGGAAAGCCTTCATTCTATTACCAATGAGCACCTTGTGACATTCGCTGCTCCTAGTGGGATGGCAATCAGCAGTACCTACTTCGCACGTAAGAATATCCGAAAACACACCTGGCTACACCCAAGTGGTGACACTTGCTCCCAGATAGGCCACGTGCTGGTCGACGGGCGACATTTCTCGGACGTCATAGATGTGAGGTCCTACAGAGGCCCGAACATCGACTCGGATCATTATCTTGTAGCCGCTAAAATTCGGGCGCGATTATCCAGCGTCACGAGTTCAAGAAACAACAGGACGATGCGTTTCAATATCCAGCGCTTGTTAGCCGAAGGGGTTGCTGCACAGTACCATCAGAAGCTAGACGAGAGGATAGGAGAGACCAACGGATCTGGAGATGTGAACAACTTATGGGGAGTTATCCACGAAGCAGTGACAACAACAGCGCAAGAGGTGATAGGTACTGCTCAGCGACGCCAACGTAATGGTTGGTTAGACGAGGACTGCCAACGAGTGACGAACGAAAAGAATGCCGCCAGAAGTCGAATGCTAGTGGCCAGTACCCGGTAGAACAGGGAGCGGTACAGGGTGGAAAGAGCAGAAGAGAAACGAATCCACTGCAGAAAAAAACGGCAACACGAAGAGAGTGTTATTGCTGAAGCGCAGGAAAGTATGGACAGGAACGATATGCGGATGTTTTATGCAACTGTCATAACGCGCGGCACAAAACTGACAGACAAACACAGACAGACAATGGTGGCAGCCAGGTGGAAGGGGCACTTCGCAGATTTGGCAGATTTGTTGAATGGTAGCAGCGAAGGAGCACCCAGGAACAAAAATAACATAATGGATGACGGTCAAGCAGTGGAACCACCAACACTGGATGAGGTTAAGAAGGCCCTTAAGGAGCTGAAAAACAGCAAGGCTACTGGGAAGGACGAGATCCCGGTCGAACTTCTTTAGCACGAAAGCGAGCAGCTACATCAATCAATCCACCTGATTATTATAAATATTTGGGAGGATGAAGAATTATTGCCCACCAGCTGGTTGGATGGCCTCATATGCCCAATCTACAAGAAAGGGCACAGACTGGAGTGTGCCAATTACAGAGGGATTACCCTTTTAAATTCGGCGAATAAGATACTATCGCGTGTCCTGTTCAACAGACTGTGACCTCTTGAGGAGTTCTTTGTCGGCGAATACCAGGCTGGTGTTCGTGAGGGTCGATCAACGACGGATCAAATATTTATCCTGCGGATGATCATAGACAAATTTCGGGAATATAACTTGCAGACTCACCATCTGTTCATTGATTTTAAAGCAGCGTACGATTCAGTGAAAAGAAATCGGTCGCACACGCACGGTCCTCCGGTCGCACATGCTCCTCGGTTTTGCGGCCGATATTGATCTCATCGGCATCGATCGTAGGGCAGTGGAGGAAGCTTATGCTCCTCTGAAGAGAGAGACAGCGAAGATAGGCTTGACGATTACCTCTAACAAGACGAAGTACATGATAGCGGATAGAGACAGAAGCAGGCCTAGTGGTGTTAGTGCTGAGGTAGTGATTGATGGAGATGTGTTTGAAGTTGTTGAAAAATTTGTTTATCTTGGAACATTGTAACATGTGACAATGACGTTTTCGGTGAAGTGAAAAGGCGTATTGCAGCTGCGAATAGGGCCTTTTACGGATTGCGTAGCCAGCTTAGGTCCCGTAACTTGCAAACGCAAACAAAATTCGCTCTGTATAAGACGCTGATTCTTCCGGTTGCCCTCTACAGTCACGAAGCGTGGACGTTAAAGGAGGTAGACCGAAAAGCTTTTGGAGCTTTTGAGCGCAAAGTGTTGCGGACAATTCTCGGTGGGGAACAAGAAAATGGAGTGTGGCGCAGACGCATGAATCACGAGTTGTACCAAGTGTACGAAGATGCGAATATTGTGAAACGTATAAAATACGGCAGACTTCAGCGGGCTGGACACGTAGTGCGAATGTTGAAAGAAAGAATAGCGAGAACAATATTCAGCAGAGAATCCGTGGGCGGCCGCGAACTCGCTGGCTGCATGCGGTTGAAGAAGATCTACGATACTTTGTAGCCAACAAGGTATCAAGGTAGGTGAAGTAGTTGTTGAATGAATCAAAAAGGAGGAATCCCTAGAAGAATCCAGGAAGTGATGTTTGAAACAATCCTAGAGGAATTCCTGAAGAAACCTCTGGAGATATCCCTGAATAAATCATTGAAGGGATTTCCGGAGGGATAGGGATTAGTTTAGGAATCCCGGGAGAAACGTCTGGATATATCCCCAAAGGAATTGCAGAAGAAATCCCTAAAAAAATCCCTGAAGGAATTCCCGAAACAATCGCTGAAGGAATCTCCGAAGAAATCCCTCGATAAATCCTTGAAAGGATCCTTGAACTAAAGAATCTCGTGAGGCATTCCGAATAAATTCCTAAAGGAAACCCAGGAATATTCAATGAAGGAATAACCGGAGAAATTTCTGAAGGATTACAGGAGGAATCCCCAACGGAAGCCCTAAAGGAATCTGGGGCAGAAATCAATTAAAGAATCTTATAATGAATTCCGGAAGAATCCCTAAGAAACCAGGGAGACCGTAGAACAGTCCCTGAAAAAATCTCAGCAGAAATTTATAAAGAAAATCTGGGCACGGCAGCCCTGGAGAAATATCTAAAGGTATTACGGAAACCCAGAAAGAATCCTGGATGAATCCCTGTTGCAATCTCAAGAATAATCTGTGAAAGAATCCCGGAAATAAACCCAGGCGGAATTCCTTGATGGAATCCGGAAAATATCCATGAACGAATTCCTGAAAGAAATCAATGAAGAAATGCCGGGAGGAAATCCCAACGGAATATTCCAAAAAGAATTTCTGGGGGAATATCCGAAGGAATCCCAGGAAAAATCCCCACGGAAATAATCCGTTTCCGAAAACATGACGAAAAAGTCATAAAATATGCCGCTTCATGATATCATGACTAAAAGTCATAATATCATGACAATAATAACAAACACCATAAATATTTTTTACAATTTTCATAAAAAAGTCATGTCATGTCTTTTGAAACCTCGAAAACGCAGTAGACAAGACAAAGTTTGCTGTAGACAGCGAGGGATTTCAAAAATTTCGTCGTGATCTAGAGTACATTCGACATGGTTTCATGCAACAATTTTATAATTTTCAACACTACATATAGAAAATGTTACGTCTGGCTTTTATGGGCCTTAAACTCTTACAAAAAGCGGCAACCTCAAATATTAAGCTGTCATTTTGGATTTAAGACCTCCATCTTGGAAATTCCGGACGCCAGTTTTGAGCTCCGGTCATCTTCCCCTTACCATTTCCCCTATACTCTTATTGAATAACTTCAAAGCCTCAAACTTCATTGGCAGCCGCCATTGGATTTTAGACCGCCATCTTGGAAAATATGATCGTCATTTTTGGACTCCAGACATCTTCCCCATGCTCTTGTGACACCCGAGCCTGGAAGGAAAAGTTGAAAAAATCTTCCCCATACCGAATAAACATTAAACAGCCGCCATCTTGAATTTGGAGTCGCCATCTTGGATTTTAGACCGGCATCTTGAGTATTCTGTTCGCCATTTTTTGACTCCGGACATGTTCCCCATACCAAATATACTCGTAGGCATGGTTTTAGAGCCTAAAACACCATTAAGGTGAATATATCCCTTTCGTGACGGACCATAAAAGAATGATTATCTCAAATTTTCTCTTATAAACTTAACGTCCTCTAGAATAAAACTTTCTTTACTTCGGCTACTTTATCCACCTATGCACTTTTTGGGGTCAAATTAGGACCAGCAAAATTGTGCTGGTCCGTCCTCAAGCCGGTCGATGTTCTCTAAGTAATTGTAAAAAATTGCCTACTTTTAGGCGTTTTTGGTACAGAAGATTTATTGTAATTATTAAATCACTGCAAAGTGTTAGTTTGTAGAAATTTAGACGTATAATTTCAAATCAAGGAACACGAGATCAGCTTGACAAGGTATTCAAATCATATAAGTGAATAAAAAGAAGATAATAAGAACATGATTTCGATAATATGGATTCATGATTTCGATAATATGGAGTAATATTTTTCACCCAAGTATTCAAAGTTCCTCAAAAAAATTTGTACAAGCTGATATCGTGTTCCTTGAGTTGAAATTATACGTCTAAGTTTTTACAAACTACCACTTTGTGGTGATTTAATAATTAAAATCAATCTTCTATACCATAAAACGCCTAAGAATAGGCAATTTCCGATGGAACTTGGACCGCCCTGGGGGACGAAACAGCACAATTGTGCTGGTCCCACTTTGACCACCCAGAAATCTTGTGCTTTTCAACAAAGCACCACTTTTTCTTCGCCGTTTTGCAGAACTACTCTTTTTCTATCGATTTTTACCTCTGCATACCTGGATTAAACAAATATTTATAAAAATACGACAGATAATTTTTTTTCAACTTCTAGGGTGATTGTTTACTTTTTGTTTAACTTTTCGTGGCGTTTTTTATAAACAATTCCAATCAAAGCTGAGGCTCAGAAATACAAGTTAGAATAATAACTCGATCATAAAAATTATTTAGGGTATGTGTGCCATCAGTAATCTCATGCTCCCATTTTCATCCTATTCGAAAACAAGCGATTACGGTACCGATTGACTCCGTTCTTTTTGTTTTCATGGGTGCTCACTTCTAACAAAAAATACAAAAATAAGAAACAAAACAAACAGCGCTTCAATCCTTTGTTTTTCGTGGGATGAAAATGGGAGCTACATGCTTAATAAGGGAGCCAATACCCTACATCACATATTTTGAGGAAAAAACAATTGAAAAAAATGTGTAAAACCAATGCCGAAAAACAGCACGATTGTGCTGGTTCGTCACGAAAGGAATATGACGAAACCACAGCTAAACTTTTTAAGAGCACAAATCTGAAGAACCGTGTTGGTTTGCGCTGGAAAATTGATCGATTGGTTACTCGCTGGTGGTGACCAATCGATCAACTTTTCGATTCTTCAGATTTGTGCTCTTGAAAATTTTAGGTGTGGTTCCGTTATATATTTACCTTGAACAGTCGCCATCTTGGATTTAAGACCGCCATCTTAGATATTCTGGTCATCATTTTTGGACTTCGGACATCTTCCCCATACCAAATATACCCGCATGATTAAACCATTAAACAGCCGTCATCTTCAATTTGGAGCCGCAATCTTGAATTTTAGGCCGACATCGTACAATTTTTGGTCTCCAGTGTTGATTTCCACCCAAAATTCGTCAACCATGTTAAAGGTTACCAAATGCGCCGCAGTTTGATGATGGGGCTTGGTTCAGTTTCATATAAGACCAGTGCTGGTCCGGATCACTGAAATGGCCATAACTCAAATTCTATATCTAGTCCACGTCTATTTCGGGCACAGCATGAATTTAACCATTGGCGTAGCTAGCTTTTTCTTTTTTCTTACACACTCTCTCAAACAAAGAGGAGAAAGAGAAGAATGAAAAAGGTAGCACTGGCCATCCCGCTCTTTCTCGTGTTGTAAGAAAAAAGAAAAGGCTAGCTACGCCAATGAATTTAACTCCCGTCACACCTTCTACGTGACACTATTGTACAAAGTGGTTTTAGCATGCGTGTGGTTGTGAAATACAATGTTTCGTATGCAGAAAATTCATGCACACTGACGTGCATCTTCACTGGGACGAAGACAACTTGTAGTTTTCAAATTTACCGACGAAAAGAAACAATTTATTGCAATGATTGAGCAGATTTTGCTGCATTCTGCGGCAGTGAAATACAACTTTGAAGTGCCACAGAGCTTAAGTCAGTTCTATAAGTAAATCTACCAGATTCATCTGGCGAAGTGAAAATTGAACGGTGATGGAGAACATTTTGGCTAGCTACTGCTTTGGAGCGGTTTCATTCGTCACACGAAAAACGAGAAAAAATGTCAACTCGTAAGTGGAGTGAAATTGAAACGTTTAGTGTATGTAATTATTCGATTTCCAGAGCTGTAGAGGCTAATTATTAATAGTCTACATCTTTTTGCTTCCACCTGATGCGATGGTCATTAGCGCATATGGCGAAGTAATTTTTTACCTGGTGTAAATTCGAAGATTTATAAATTCATTCAGAGATTCATAAATCCAGAAATGGGATCCGAAGGTCTGAAGTCTTGGTTTTCTTCCATCAATATTTTTTTCTATATGATCTAACTTTTATACTCAATTTACAATCCATAGAGCCCGGACCTTGGCCCGCACAAGTAGTACGGTAGTATACGCTCCTTATACCAACGAGGAAAGTAGAAACGCGCAAAAGCCCTTGAACACAATAAACCAACAACGACAAAAGAATAGTGTCGTCGACAACTGACAAAACAGGCACGGTAGAATTTTGGGGGACACAGACGACAAGGACTGTGCTCCTCTCGCCCGGTCGGAGCATCTTCTCGTCCTGCTGACATTCCCCACACACCAAATTCTCGCCACATCCAAGCGAAGCAATTCCCTCAAGAACCACTCTCCTCCACATTTACACCCCCCACCCTCTTCAGATTCCCTCTGCCGCTGAACAAAAAGAAAACTCCACAATACACTTACCTTTCCATCTTATCTAGTGTGGCAGGATATTTCAAAATCGTCTGCGAATCGTTCATTTCTATCACATTCTCGGTGGCGAGCTCGAGTTCTGCAAAGGGGATGAAAAAAAAAACGAAAGAAAAAATACTTGTTTTAGTATGATATCACTTGATATGGAGGTATAGGTCGGTTGGGTGGTAAAGACAGGTACACATGGTGGATCAAGAAGTTACACATGGGTATCCATGGGTATCATTCACCGCGACAACTCTGGTTATAAACCGCGTTGCAGAGAGACCACCCCGTATGGGGTAAACGTAACACATAATCGCGCGTTTCAGCCCGAAAGGAAGTGAGCAGAAACGCGCGCCTTCATTGGGTTGCACCGAGACGGGCGCGGGTCGTTTCTTGTGTGTGATTAGGTTCTTTCGTACCCACCACTCTTCAGTGGACGACAACGACCGACGGTGAGGTGATACCTAGGTTTGTCGTGTGTTTCTGTCTCTTCAGTTTTGGTGGAGCGACGCTTGTCAAGTGTGTGACTTACCAACCGATGATGATGATGATGATGGCTTGGACTCGGTCGAGAGGGTAGAATGTTTGAGTTGTAGTAGCGAGCGAGTGGTGCGTACTATCTAATGTTTGCTTTTCAGAATGGTTTCTTTTTGGTCGCGAGTGGGTTGCAGTCTACGGTGACTGAATAAGTGAATGTCACTTGAGGACTGAAGGAGTAAGTCATGCAGAAAACGTATCAAATACCTAGATGGTAGACGTTTGCCAGATACAGTCAGATTAGTCTACTTAACAGTAACAAATTAATTAGTTCACAAAGATTAAATATTTGACCGAATACAGAACAATGCACAAACAACAAAAAAAAACGAAATACAAAACAATAAATCAAACATCATAAGTTTATAATAATTTTAACGTTATCGAAGAGATGTCTCCTGTTCTGTAAGTTAACGCATAATCAATTCTTCCTTGGTTTTCTTAATGACTTTCATTTATTATCTAACTTATTCATGCTATTCTGTTGTGCAATATAAGAAATTTGGCCATCATTTGCGAAGTTCGATTTACATGTTCCATGTTCAAATACATCTGTCTTATACTATACCAAACACGCTACTTGACAACGTATCTTCAAATCGTTGAATGGAAATCAATATCCGTCAATCGCATTGAATAAAACATGAACAATTCCCCTAAAGGTGACTGATCGCATTTAGTAGAGCAGATGACAAACAAATTATCGTAGTTCATGACTTGGTCTTCCCTTTTGGTCTACATACTGTTGCTTCTCTAGAGATGGTAAAAAAACGTGACTGGGAATAGAATGTGCTACTTATGTATGTAATCCTCTGGATACCATAATGTGGTAGCAGCGTGACCATGACATTTCTACATCAATGATCGAATGTTTTGAATTTTAGAGCAACATTCTCCGCAAAAGACGTTGAATAGTATAGTGCTGTCCACGAACTGAACGTATTATGTTCCAATCATCATATTACAATTTGCAATTTTCACATCATGATTGATCAAAACAATCTGAATTCTACAGAGCACAGAGGATTAATGAAAAGGTTTTGGAAGCAAACCATTTCTAATGTGTATAATCCAGAAGCTCTCAGTTTAAATTAGTCAATAAAGGTGCTAGCCACGTTCTTACGGCCAGCGGAGAAGGGAATGAATGACAATTTAACCATCGCTGCTAATAGAGGCCCAACATTCTTCTCCAACCGCGGCAAAAATACACAAGTATGGTAGCCTTAATTGATGCTGATGTTAAAATAGGACCGCAAAAAGTGTTTAGATTATAGCACAAAACCGAATATAGAGCTTGCTGACGTTTATTCACCTCTCTCTTTCAAGCATGCAGGTGGGATAGGATTTGTTTTCATCGGGAAACCTTTCCACAATGGTCGGAAAAAGATAAAGTTCGGCCAAAACTCTTTTTATGTGTTTAATAGTAGTTATAGGTTGTCTAGATATGTTATATAGTATTTTTAGTGTTTAAA
Organism: Aedes albopictus; assembly: GCF_035046485.1. NCBI lineage: Eukaryota > Metazoa > Arthropoda > Insecta > Diptera > Culicidae > Aedes > Aedes albopictus. The sequence continues at coordinate 496,979,416 of NC_085137.1, read as the reverse complement.
AAGGGGTATTCAAAAATTACGTAACTTCAATAATGTCAAAAACGGTAAAAATCAGTAAACCCCACGTTTTTTGCGTTTTTTGTTAGAAAATCAATTTGAATTTAATTAAATGATCATTTTTCGATCAAATCAAATCAAGTTTGTTCAAAACGTGTGAAAAATGTGGAAAGATAAATTTTATTTCAGTAAAAAATGGAAAAATAACGTAAAATATATGAAAAAACTTGACTTTTTCAAATAGCTCCAATTTGAAAAACTGCAAATTTCTGCAAAATATTTAAACGTTTTTATGCAGCTCTAAGCATGATGTTTAAGATATACTATTCGAAATTGCGGCGACACGTGACGACACGAACCGTTTTTTAACTTAAAAATTACCAAAATTTCTAAGGTACAATATATGAAAATTTGAGAAGTTTTGTGACATATTAATTTTGCACCATTCGTGCATTCAAACAGTCCAATAACAAGCTTTCATATGCTGGATAACTTAAAACATATATTCCATTCTCAAAATATTATTAGGGAATCGCGCTACTTGGGCGGTGGCTTCTATATTCGTCTGTTTGCCACTATAATTCAGTCAAATTTGAACCAATTGACACAACTTTTGGAATGTGATGAGATAGGTATAGTATCTACCCGTGTACAACATTTCAAGTCAATTGGTTCAAAATTGACTGAGTTATAGTGGAAAACAGACGAATATAGAAGCCACCGCCCAAGTGGCGCGATACCCTATTTTACTTTTTTCGAATAATTCATTTTTCAATTTTATGACTTAGGCCACTTTGGCAGTGAAAATGTCATTGAAATACAAAAGCTGGTATGAGTTTAATTAAGAATCATAAAACTACAATACATTAACTTTGTTATAAGGTGAAATAAAGTTTAAAAATATCAATTTCGTTTTTTGAGAGTTTTGACCGCCCCTTTGTATGGAGTCCGACCAATGTGCTTTCCTCAAAAAGGTGAATAAACGTCAGCAAGCTCTATACTATATTAACAATATAGGTCACTCTTACGAGTTTTTGGTGACTCCTTTTTGGTGAATGTGTCGCCACCAATCGCCAGAAGAAGTATTACTACACACTAAATCCATGCGCTATCCGAAAGACGTTTATTCTGTCGAACTGTCATTGCATGGTGGGGATGCCCATTTCTTCTTAAATAGTCGATTAAACAATAATCGATTTTTTTTAACTACTCAAATTAGTACCAATTTTATTCTCGCTTCTTCGACATTTTCTGGCTTGATGTACCAATTTTATCAGAATCTGATTATTACTCTGATTATGCATTTCCACAGGAATTTTGTGAGCTCTATCTGCTTATTTGGCCTTGAAAATCGTTTCTTAGTATAAGCTACCAAACTTATAAAACATAATCTAGCTGTCCCCAGCAAACTTTGTCTTGCATACTGTGCTTGTTATGAACTCAACTTAGTTATTGTTACTAAGTTATCAACTTATGAAAAATTGATTTCTAATAACTTCTCATTGTTTTTTGCCTCATAAACCTTCATAACAGACTAAAACACAGGACGACCCAAATCGGACTTTCCGTTAGCGAGTTTTCAGCGGTCCCATGTATCCCACTGCATTTCACTGCGCCTTCACGGGGTGTCTTCAGACACATAACATAAGTGGAACTATATAGTCAGAGCGAAAGCAAAAGTTGCATCCTTTTCCAGCACGCGAAACTGTTATATCTTTTATAAAAGGCGTCGAACTGTCATTTATTTTTGTAAACAAAACCCGATTTAATCCACCTATGGTGAACAGAACCCTTCTTACACATTTTAAAACTATTGTTGTATTATTTGTATTTAACATATTTATTTTGTGTGATGAACCATTAGTTCTAGAAAATATTGTGGATTTGGCATCTAGTGGATTGGTTTCCAAAATAGCATCATGGACCATGGACTAAACTACCAGAAATTCCAGACACCTTCTAGAATCTTGTGTGAAAGGGGGGGGGGGGGGCTGAAAGTCTCTTTAATAAAGACAAATCAATTGTGTGAAATTTTTTAAAAAATCGCTTACATATTCTGAAATATTGTATCTTTTGTTAACTGCCAAAAGATCTTGAATCGATTAACAAATGGGTAAGAAAATCAGCGAGATACACTTTGTCTAATATCCCTTAATCAGTCGATTAAATTAGCTCCGAAGTACTTGGTATTCATGGTTATGGTGTAGAAAGGCCAAAAATGATATATCTACTAAGTTAATCAGTTTTGGCATTAGCTAGTTATTTTGGCTCTCCGGATCTTGCATTTTTCCCACAATATATAAATTCAAAGCTTTCATTTAACATATTTGTCAATTTCTTGATTTTGCTTTGGCTGACCAAGCCATGTGGGAAATTACACTGTTGAAAATGCTTTGACATCCATGTGCACAACAGAACACGTGCTCGATGAACAAATTGAGATTTGAAATTATGAAAAGAAATCCACGTACTCCGGTGAGACTCGAACTCACGACTCCCAATTCGCTAGACGGCCGCTTCTATTCCTTCAAGCTACGGAGTCACTCGACTATCTCCGTCGCCAGCAGGCCTAGAACTGAACTCGATTCCACAGACAATGTGTTAGATGTTCATCTAATCCCATCCGAAGGGGGTTTGGATTGTGAAAAGAAGATAACCATGTGCGATTGTGGAATCGAGTTCAGTTCTAGGCCTGCTGGCGACGGAGATAGTCGAGTGACTCCGTAGCTTGAAGGAATAGAAGCGCCCGTCTAGCGAATTGGGAGTCGTGAGTTCGAGTCTCACCGGAGTACGTGGATTTCTTTTCATAATTTCAAATCTCAATTTGTTCATCGAGCACGTGTTCTGTTGTGCACATGGATGTCAAAGAATTATCAACATTTAACATATTGTTAGTTTTCATAAAATTCCTGTGTTTTTGTAATTTGTTATTTATAATTTTGTTGAAAACAATAACCTGCTAGTAAACACTTTGTATGAGGTCAGCATTATTTATTGAAAAATAATTTCCCATAGACTGGTCAAAAACTCATGCAAGATAACAAGTGAATATAACAATAAAAAAATAATTTATTGAAATACTTTTCGTAAGATATCTCAGTAATCAAATGTCGAATCGAAATAAAATTTCAGGGCCTTTTACAATGATATTGTAGCTTTCATTTAGTGCTTAGAGAACCCAAATCGGTTGACAGACGGCTGAGATATTTATTATGGTACCCTTGGTCAAAAATGTCTCAAAAAGTTAACCTGTATTACTCCCAAGTACTCTTTGAAAGATATCTCGGTAAGCAAATGTCCAATCCTAATGAAATTGTATAGAGTTCTACTAGAATGGTGTAGCTCTCATTTGATACCAGGAGAACTGAAATCGGTTGACAGACGGCTAAGATATTTATTATGATACACTTGGTCAAAAATCTCAAAAGGTTTAGTTGTATAAATCCTAAGTACCGTAAACCGGGGTCAAATTGATCTCCAGGTCGAAATTGATCAGACGTTTTTCTGATAGATAAAGCGTACTTAGGATAGATTCCTTGCAAATATCGTTTAGTATCAGATTCGAACAGCATGATACTTGGATGGAAACCATTTAAGGTATGCTTTATCTAACAGAAAAACGTCTGATCAATTTCGACCCGGAGATCAATTTGACCCCGGTTTACGGTACTCTTCGAAAGATATCTCTGTAACCAAATCTTCTTCTTCTTCTTTATGGCACGACGTCCCCACTGGGACTTGGCCTGCCTCGCTTCAACTTAGTGTTCTTTGAGCACTTCCACAGTTATTAATTGAAGGGCTTTCTTTGCCTGCCATTGCATGAATTTGTATATTGTGAGGCAAGTACAATGATACACTATGCCCAGGGAGTCGAGAAAATTTTCCCGACCGGAACGGGAATCGAACCCGGCGTCTCCGGATTGGCGATCCATAGCCTTAACCACTAGGCTAACTGGAGACCCCTCTGTAACCAAATGTCCAATCGAAATAAAATTTCTGGGCGATCTACTAGGATGCTATAGCTTTAATTTGGTGCCAAGAGAACCTAAATCGGTTGACAAACGGCCGAAATATTTATTATGATACACTTGGTCAAAAATCTTAAAAAGTTTAGATGTATGACTCATAAGTACTCTTTGAGAGATATCTCGGTAACCAAACGTCCAATCGAAAAAAAATTCAGTAGCGTTCTACTAGGATGTAGTAGCTTTCATTTGCTTCTTAGACAACTTGAATTGGTTGACAGACGGCTGAGAAACGCGCGCGACTTTTTTTGTAACGCACATACACACACACATACATACATACACACACACATACAGACATTTGCTCAGTCGAGCTGAGTTCATTGGTATATGAGACTCGGTCCTCCGGGCCTCGGATCGAAAGTCGTTTTTTCGAGCGATATTTATACCCTTCTTATGGGTGTAAGAAGGGTAAAAATAAGAAACAAAACAAACAGCGCTTCAATCCTTTGTTTTTCGTAGGATGAAAATGGGAGCCACATGCTTAAGAAGGGAACCAATACTCTATGTAGCATTGTGGTTAAGCGATTTTAAAACTTCAGACTCTAGTTTAATTTAAAAACACTTCACTAATACTTCACTTTTGCAAAAGAAAATAAAAAATGAATAACTCTTTTAAAGAAAAACTAGAAAGGACGAGCAAATTCCTTTTAATTCTACTACTGTGGAAAAGGAATTTGCTCGTCCTTTCTAGTTTTTCTTTAAAAGAGTTATTCATTTTTTATTTTCTTTTGCAAAAGTGAAGTATTAGTGAAGTGTTTTTAAATTAAACTAGAGTCTGAAGTAACAAGTTCTACTAAAAGCTCTAAAGTAATAGTAAAGTGATTTTAAAACTGCATAAATCCAATATCTTCCGAACGTCTGAAAACATGACAGGCACGATATGTTTGTGCCACTAGAAAGTATAGATATTCCTCTTAAATTTAAGGGTAAAGTCAAAAACCCTGTAGGGAGGTCTAGATTAATTTTGTTTTTGTTTGCCTTCCTCGTACACTAAGTGTACTGGAAAGGCTATATGTTCATTCAAAAAATGACTTTTTGATAGAATGCTTGAAGGGTCGAGTCACATATACCAATCGACTCAGCTCGACGTTTTGAGGGGATGTCTGTGTGTGTGTATGTGTGGATGTGTGTGTACAAATAAACTCACATCACTTTTTGTAAGTAAAGTTCAACCGATTTTAATGACCGACGGTTCATTCAACGCGGCATCTAGTTCCATTGTTTCCTATTGAAAATGGTACGGATCGGTCCAGCCATTCCGGAGTTATGGCCATTTAGGTGTTCCGGACCGATGCCCCTGGAAGGGGTCAGACATGGAAATGCAACAAACCCATGCATGGCATTTTCGATTATCCGATGAACGGTAAACAGGAAAATAGTTTTGGACCATTTCTGAACCGGTAGTGTTCCGGAACCGGTTCCGGGTGTACCGCCGGAAGTGGCCAAATATAAAAGTGAACATAACCCATTCATGCGACACATCAAACAACTGTATTTTAGGTAACCTGATGCACGGTTAGCTGGAAAATAGTATCATAACTGAACCGGTAGTGTTCCGGAACCGGTTTCGGATGTACAACCGGAAGTGGCCAAATATAATAGTGAACCAAACCCATGCATGCGACACATCAAACAGCGGCATTTTCGATAACCTTATCAACGGTTAGCAGGAAAACCGTATCAGACCATATCTGAGCCGGTAGTGTTCCGGAACCGGTTCCGGGTGTCCCGACCGAAGTTGCCAAATATAAAAGGGAATCGAACCCATGCATGCGACACATCAAATCACGGCTTTTCCAGTAACCTGTTGGCCGGTTATCAAGGAAGTAGGCTCAGACCACATTGGGGACTGCCGGTTGTATTCCGGAACCAGTTCCGGGTTTCTTGCCGGATATGGTCAAATATAAAAATGAACCAAACCGACACATTAAAGAGTGGCATTTTTGGTAACCTGATGAGCCGGTCTTGTTCCGGAACCAGTTCCGGGTTTCTCGCCGGATATGGTCAAATATAAAAGTGAACCAAACCCATGCATACGACACATAAAAGAGTTGCGTTTGTGGTAACCTGATGAACGGTTAGCAAGAAAATAGTCTCAGACCATATCTGAGCCGGTCTTGTTCCGGAACCGTTTCCGGGTGTCCCATCGGCCTTTTATAAAAGAGAACCAATTCCATGCATGCGACACAACAAATAACGGCTTTTCCGATAACCTGATGATTGGTTATCAAGAAAGTAGGCTAAGACTACATTAAATACTGCCGTTAGTGCCGGAACCAGTTTTGGGTGTTCCTCCGAAAGCGGCCAAATATAAAATTGAACCAAAACCATGCATGCAACACAGCAAAGCGCGGATTTTTTGATAACCTTATGAATGTTAGTAATCAAAAATTTGTTGGTACATGACGTATTTGGTTTGTTATAACTTTCAACGGACTTTGCCAAATCAAGTACCAACAAATTAATGACAGGACAGTTACAGTTAGACGAAACACAAGGCCAAAAACGGCCAAATTAGTTTCCCCCTGAAGAAGATACTAATCCCGTGTCGAAACGTTGGGCGAGTAATAAACATCGTTTGCTAATTTCAAGACTGCGTAGCCGTTTTTAATAATAGTTGAAACCATACAGTCGAGCCTCCACTAGAATGCAAATTTTAATGTATCCATTGCAGAGTTGCAGCCATATTTCTGTGTCCCGATTATTGCGGATACAGGCTTTAGAAGTGAACCAAAATCATGCATGTGGTCATCCATTAAGTGTTGTTAAAGTATGACAAGCAATGTATTAAGTATAGGTAACCCCGAAAGGGGGGAGGGGCGGAAATTCCCAATTTCAGCGTGACATACTTAATGGATGCTCCCTATGCAGCTCAGCAATTCTCGACTTTTAGGCAGCCTGATGAACAGTTGACAAAAAAATAGCCACAGACAATATTTGGGATAACCAGTAGTGTCATGGCCAGCCTCAAAGACCCTTCAAATTCCCCGAAAACGCCTGCGTAACGCCTCCAAAACCCGACGAAAATCTTCTGAAATTTCCTGAAATGCCTCCAAAATCCCCCTTAAACCCTCTCGGACTTCATGGAACACACATAAGACCCCCAAAAACGCCGCCGTAACACTTCTGAAACCCTCCGTAAAGCCTCTGAAGCCCGCCGAAAATTTGCAGGAGATAAAGAAGGTGCATGAATTAAAAGCGCATAAAAATGACATGCATACAAAAAAGGGTGTTAGTGTATCTCAACTCGCTGAAGAAGTCTATTGAAATATAAATTGGGAATGAGTTTCTGAGTTAGTGTACCATCTCCACAAATATATTGATCTTTCATGTCAAAACGATTGAAACTTCCCGTGTAATAAGTGTGACTTTTACCGCTAGGTGTTGCGACCAACAACATAAAATTATCATCAGTTTCTGATTTCGAGAGGACCTACTCTTCTCTACATAGTGGCAAGAAGTTGACCACCCTAATACAGCATCATTATTTGAATCAAATGAAAGATGAAAACGTCGTAAGATTGATAACCAAATAGTAGACCTGAAAGTTAACACCATAACATAGAGAAAGCTTTGCTTTAGAGAATGAAAGCATAATTGTTTATACTTGTTTGAGAATGCCGTGCCAAATTAAATTAAATAATCATTGTTACAAACTTCGAGTGTTTCAAAAAACGAGATCTAATTGTAGAATTTCAATGATGAAAGATTACTATAAACTTTTGACCATATCAACTACAAAATTGAAACATGTTGGAAATAATACGCAAGTTCGATGTCGACTGTAGATTTTTTTAGATTGATTTTTAACACCCCTCTCCCTCGTAGCTTATTTTTCCATACCTAATACAAGGTTCGTAGCAAAACATGAGACTTCCAACCCCTACCTCTCCCTGGTAATTCCTGGAAAATTTCTACGCTCATTTTAAAACTTTGACTGTGAAATGTTTAAAACTGTTCAATAACAATATATGTTGATCATTTCAAGTACAGAAAACTACAAAAAATACTACAGGAAAACGAAACGAAATCATTATCAGTAATTTAAAATGATTCAAAGTTACGCCCTTTTCAAAACTAGATCGTGAAAAGATTAAAAATGTATTTAAAATTTCAATAACAATGCGCAAAGCGTAGATCGAACCAACCACAAATATCAAAACTAAAGTTTAATGGGTGTTCCTTGGGGCTTCAAGGGGCGTTTGAGGCCTTCCTGGGGTGTTCCCGAGGGGCTTCCAAGGGATTTTAGGGGCATGTTAGATGGTTCCACGAGTGTTCATAGGGTTTTTTTTTGCATGGGATTTGAGAGGTTTACCAGAGGTGTTGCAGGCCCAGTCAACACTCGATCGCATATGATGTCGAATAGGATGCTAAAGTGGAGACGATATGACACGCGGTTAAATGGAAGCAGGTACGCATATGGCCTCCACTTTAGCATCGTATTCAACATCATTTACGACTTTGTGTAAGCTGGAAGGGGGTTCCAGGACGTTCCATGGGTCTCAAAGGGATTTCGAGGCATTCCAGAGATGTTCCAGAGAATTTCAGATATTTTCGGGAGCGTTACAGGGATGTTCTAAGATATTTCAGGAGGTTTCAGAAGCGTACCAGGGGTTTTCAAGAGGTTTCAGGGCGCTCTGGGTGGTTTCAGGGGATCTTAGGTTCGTTCCAGGGAATTTCAAGGGGTTAAAGGGGGCGCTCCAGGTATTTCAGGGACGCTCCAGGTATTTCAGGGGCATTCAGGAGTGTTCCACGGGCTTTCAGGGGCATTTAGGGGCATTATAATAGGTTTCAAAAGCATGTTTAGTCTGATATCACCTGAAACCCTGAAACGCCTTTTAACCCCTCTGAAACCCGCATAACTTCATTGAAAGCCCTCTAAATAGCACCCCCTCCCCTTCTTTCCCTGAAAAACCCTCTGTAACCCTCTTGAAGCCCTCGAAAAGCCTTGTTACGCCTTGAAACTTCACTAAAACATCAATGAAACCTTCTTAGAAGCCCCAAGGAACTCCCGGAACCCCTGATAACCCCTCCAAAATCCATCTGAAACTCCCATGAATTTAATAATTTAAAATTTTGAACACCGAAGTGAACCATATTAAAAGATTAGCAATAATCGGTCAACATAACGATTAGCTAGCGTAACCCTCCTAAGAAGTTATGCTAGGTGCATAATGCTGGCGTATTCAACGTGCCTGTCTGGGTCATATTGACCCCAGTTTCCGAAAAAAATGTTCAATTTTCTCTTAGAAAATGTAATTTAAGGAAATCAAATTCAAAGAGAAGTATAAGAAATTACTAGATCTAGACGCTCACTGGGTATTTTACTACTACCGTGGAATCACGGATTACAAAAAAAAAATACATAAACAAATAAAAATAAATACATTAGTAACTCGATTTTGTCAGCCCTTTTTCAAAACATATTTCTTGCTTTCCTCAAAAACCTGAATAGTTTTTCAAACTTTTCATCCCTCTATGTTCTGCATTTTAGTCGTATTTTGATGATAAACATACATTAATTGGCTGAAGTTTGGCCGTACGATAACACTAGTTTACAAAATAAAACGAAAGTCGTGAACTTCTGTCAACGACCAAAATTTTTGAAGTACAATTTAGCGCTGATTTCGAAACCGTGCTTCACAATTTTTTAAGTAGAACAGTTTTTGAGGTTAAGCTTAATATCGAGTTTTACAACTTTTTAAAATATGGAATTTACTAAAATTCAAATATTTTGCATTTCGTTCAACCAATTTTAAATCTTTCTTCATAAATTAAAAGCTGAATACAATACCACTCGATCATCTGAATGCAGGTTTTGCGTCGGATTGATGACATTCAAGATATTGGCGAGTTTTGAGGATGATCTCCTTAAATTTTAGCAAAATTTTCAAAAATATTTGAAGAAATGTATTTTTTTCAATAAGAAAAAAACCCAGATTAATCCACCTAGTGGTGATAGTGCCTTTCCGTCGAAAATGTACTCAAGAACTTTTCGTCGACGTTAGCCAAACTGTTCCTGAATCCTGAAAACACTTTATATAAAAAAGCAACAATTTTAACAAAGCCATCATCGATTTTCGAAACTTATTGATGATACATATTTCGATGTTACAGGGGATAGACAAAATGATCGGGACAGGCAAAATTTTCACTTTTCAAAAAATGTTCAATTAGCTGTAACTTTTCGAAAAGTGCATCAAATATTTTCAAATTTTTACTGTAAGTTCCTCAACTAGTTGTGTATCAGTGGACAAAATTTGGAAAAGATCGGACAATTCTTCACGAAGTTATAAAGATTCTAAGAAAAAGGTACATTTATCCGATAGCCAACTTTGAGCTGTTATATCTCCGGATTCAATGAACCGAATGAAATGAAATTTTGACCAATTATGACTTACATAATAAGCTTTAAAAAACGTTTGACTCAACTTAAAATTCTTAACACGAAAGAAAATTACAACGGTTAGATTATTTTCCTTATAAAACACCAAATTATCCAAAACTTCAACATCGTTTCAAAATTCAAGATGCAAATTATAGTTCATTTAAATTCCCTCCAAATGACTTATATATAAATGTGTTTTGAAGGAAAGTAACAACATAGCCGTCAATAAATTGAAAAAGTAATGGGATGCATATTAAAAATAGACCAATTTATTAAAAAATCGTGAAAAAAATAAAATCGCTATAACTTTTTCGCTTGTTAAAAAATTCAAGTTAAGTTAAATGTTTTCCAGAGTTCATTATATAAGTCATGAATGGTCAAAATTTCATTGCAATTGGTTCATTGAATCCGGAGATATAACAGCTCAAAGTTGGCTATCGGATAATTTTATCTTTTTTAAAAATCTTTATAACTTCGTGAAAAATTGTCCGATCTTTTCCAAACTTTGTCCACTGATATACAACTAGTTGAAGAACTTACAGTAAAAAATTGAGAATATTTGATGCACTTTTCAAAAAGTTACAACTCGTTGAACATTTTTTTGAAAGTGAAAACATTGAATGGCCCGATCATTTTGTCTATCCCCTGTATGTTCAACAGCAAAACAGAGCTGAAAAATATCAGACCTCTCAGTTGACTGCTTGACCACCTTAACCCTAGTCGTGTATTGGGGTCATTATGACCCCATTCCATCCACTATGGCAGTGGGATGAGCGTCAGCTAATGCATGAAGAAGGTTAACTTTATTCACAATCACAGTCACAGATCACTTTAGGCTATATCTTATTATCATTGGTTTCACGATTCATGTAAATTTTGACCTTCCTACGAGAAAAATGCAGAAAATGTAAATTTTTCATTCAAATTTCGATCGCAATGAGAAGAGTGAGGGCTCAACCAGCCGCACCCAAATTGTGAGCAGTAATTTTAGAAGCATAAGGATTTTGAAGATTGAAAAACTGTATAAACTGTATGAACTGTTCACTTTTATAATTCCAATATTTGATGAGCAGCTTGCATGGGTTTTGTTAAATTTTACATTTGACCACTTCCGGCGGGACACCTGGAACCGATTCCGGTTGTCTCAAATATGGTCTGAGACTATGTTTTTGTCAACTGTTTATCGGGTTACCTGAAAAGCCGAAAATTAATGTGATGCATAATTTTGGTTCACTTCTATTTATTTTTTTATTTTTTTTAAATTACTTCCGATGGAACCCTCAACTGATTCCGAAATATTATTACAAGTTCTAGATGTGACCTGAGACTATTTTCTTGTTGACCGTTTATCTGATTATCAAAAACGCCGCTATGGTATAGTTTCCTTCTATGTTTTACCACTTCCGACGCATTACTCGTCTTGTCACAAGTTCTGGAACACTACCGGTTCTCCCAAATATGGTCTGAGATTATTTGTTGGTTAACCGTTTATCTTGTTACTGAATAAGTCATTGATATGTCGCATTTATTGGTTCTCTTCTACATTTGACCATTTCTGACGGGACACCCGTAATCGGTTCCGTAATACACTGATATGGCTTGCGTCTATTTTCTTGCATCTGTTACCTAAAAAGCCGTGATTTGAGGTATCGCATGTATGGGTTTGATGTCACTTTCGGCCCGGAACCGGTTGCGGAACACTACCGATAGTCTCTTAAATAGTCTGGGCCTATTTGCTTGCTAAAGTTTATTTGGTTATCAAAAAAGCAATGGGTTTGGTTCAATTTTATATTTAGCCGCTTTCGGAGGGAAACCCGGAGCTAGTTTCGGCACTACTGACAGTCCATAATGTGGTCTTAGCCTTCTTCCTCAATAACCGGTCGTCAAATTGTCGAAAAAGCCGTGATTTGATGCGCCGCATACAAAAGTGTTGCCAACTTTTATATACGGCCACTTCCGGCGGAACACCTGGAACCGGTTCCGAAACACTACCGGTTCAGATATGGTCTGAGACTGTTTTCTTGCTAACTGCTCATCAGGTTATCGAAAAGTCCGCTGTTTGATGTGTCGCATGCATGGGTTTGGATCACTTTTATATTTGACCACTTCCAGCGGGACATCCGCAACCGGTTTCGATACACTACCGGTTCAGATATGGTCTGAGTCTTTTTTTTATGTCAACCTTTCATTCAGTGGCGATTCCCTAACCTCAAATCTACCTGTTCAACGAACGTAAATTCTTGAATTTTCTCATCAAATTGACTTGTAACTTGTGGAAAATGATGAAAATAATGGTTTTCGTCCATTTTAAATATGATCATGAATTATCAGCAAATGCAAGTGTTAGGGTCGTTGAACAGGTAAAAAGTGAGGTTACGAGCAGGGAGTGAAATTATCGATCACGATCGCGATAGTAGAAAACTCTCCCACACGCATTATCGGCGAAAAAAGACGTGCGATAAATTCAGACCCGGGTTTCTCCCGAGAATGTGTTTTCGCTCGTTCCGCAGCGCCGAAAATCGATTATCATCAGCAAAGAAAAGTTGACTGGTTTGCTTTCTGCTCTTTGCTCGCCTTTCCGTAGTCCCGTCGTCACCGGCTGTAGCTTTTATGTATAAAATTTCTATCCTCTCTCGAGCAGCTTGTGTGGTCGAGTGGTTATGGTGCGCGCTCATACACATTTTTGTGGAGGGTCTAGGTTCGAATCCCGTTAGCGGCAAATTTTTGTTATTTGCCTTCTGATAATTATCGCGATAACTTTGCAGGCGATAAAGTTGGATAACGAAAATGAACAGAGCGATTTCCAGTTTTCGGCTATCTTTGATCGGGGACAAACAGCAACGACCGATAAACATTTCTCACAGGAAAAGTAAAAACAGAAAAAAATCGGTTGCTCGAAAAACGCCGTTTTTCGTCTCAATTTGCTGATAATTTCACGGTTACGAGACGCCACTGCTTTCATTGGGTTATGAAAAAGTCGCGCTTTGATATATCGCATGCATGGATTTGATTCACTTTTATATTTGGCCACTTCCGGCGGGACACCCGGAACCGGTTCCGAAACTCTACTGGTTCAGATATGGTCTGAGATTGTTTTCTTGCTAACTGTCCATCAGGTTATCCAAAATGCCGCAGTTTGATGTGTCGCATGTTTTTGTTTGTTACATTTTTATGTATGGCCCCTTCCAAGGGTACTGGCCCGGAACACGTAAATGGCCATAACTCCGGAACGGCTAGACCGATCCGAACCATTTTCAATAGGAAACAATGGGACTAGATTACACGTCGATTGAACCGTCGGTCATTAAAATCAGTTGAGGTTTACTGCCAAAAAGTGATGTGAATTTTTTGTACACATACACACATACACACACACATACACACACACAGACATCACCTCAATTCGTCGAGCTGAGTTGATTGGTATATGTGACTTGACCCTCCGGGCCTTCTATCAAAAGGTCGTTTTTGGAGTGAACATATAGCCTTTCCAGTACTCTTAGTGTACGAGAAAGGCAAAAACAATCTTAAAATTCTTTCTTGACGTTTATTTGACATATCATATGTAGGCGAGATACAGTAAAAAATTCAGCACAATCGGAGCATGGATTACGGAGAATGAGATGTGTGAAGAGAGTGATTTCGCTAAAAAATAGAACAAAAATCGATTTCAAATCATCAACCTTGTATGGAAAGTCGAAAAAATTTCCGCTCCACTGTAATTTTTTTCCTTCGCGTTTTCGAACTCAGGGCATGATTCTACACCAAAAATGATCATCAGCTTACCGAGTTCAAAAATGCTGTAAACTAGTGTAACGAGAGCAAAAAGTTTGACGCAAAATGGGGCTGACAATATCAGGTCCTTCTGTATTTTAGTACTAGTCACTTAAAAATTGACAAATTACTATAATTGAAAGAATTGATTAAATAAGCATATTTTTTCACAGCGTTTCAGAACCCGAAATGGATCAACGTTTTTAGATCTGCAGAACAAATTGAACTATGCTGCACTATTTCATCTACCGAGAGAAACATAAGGTGAATCCTGTAAATTTGTATGAATTAAATTACGCTTCATTTCCCTGGAATACAAAGTGGCGAATGGGAAGTAATGTTTAACACATTTATTTGAATGCCTGGGTGTGTTCGCCAGCCGTAATCCATCAGAATCAACCGCTTCTGAGTGGCAACATACTGCTGCTTGGTCAAGTTGATATTATAAATTTCTGCGCCCAGCTCGGGCCATAGATAAGATTATCTCTGTCACGACTGCACAAATTATATTTACCCGGTATATGTACGTGAGTCGGTGACAACTCTTCTTCCTTTGACCATAGGAAAAAACGTACCTAGTTCGACGGAAGAAAACTTAGTCAATTAAATTGAGTGATATCTATTACGCTCTTTTTTTTCTTGTTGTTGATTACTCAACGATCGAGTTAGATTGGAATCGGTTTGTCTGTACAGAGTTCCCACATTTTCCGCCTGAGCATGTGCCCTGCGCTGCAACAATAAAGACATTCAATGCGCTGCACATTTTCAATGACGACGACCACGACGACTGGCGGCGACTATACAGACTGATCGGCTGGGCAGAGAGCATCAGTGGCGAGTCCATAACGTTCTTTGTTTGTTGATGAAGTCATAATTGCACACATTCGCGCAAACCCCTTTGTAATATAGATGGATTGTAAAGATGGAAAGCTACTGACTGACGCCGTAGTCAACAACACTGTGTTTCGTTCGTCAAAAGTGCCAAACTGTGTGTTTCGATTGGAGGAAGAAGAGATCTCATATTTTTTTTTCGCGAATTTCCTTCCTCCTTCCAAATCAAAAGCCATCAATAAACTTTTACTTTGCAGTCCCCCCGCTTCAATCCGCCGCACCGACGTCACTGCCTGCCTGCGCCCAGTCTGATGGTGAGCGATGCACACAGCATTGACTGAATGTCAAACGTTTGGCTGATTTCGCTTCGAGAAATCGAGAGCCACTAGTTCCTATAAGCAGGGCTGGCCAGGGCCATCGTTAGGTAACGAAATTGTATTAATTTATTAGACCGATTTTTAAACCTTTGTGACCTGAAAGGTCATAATAAACACCAAAAGAAAATTATCTGCATAAAATTATTTGGCTTTTTTTAGGCGGGAGATACATACCGCGTAAATGAAAAGCACGGTAATTCAAAAATCAGTAAATGAAAACCAATAATTAAGGATTTAAGAGGATGGAAGGATACACAGGTTCTATGCGTTTCTAAGAGTTCTAGGGGCTGTTTAGGTGGGTTTTTGGATGTTCTACGGGGCTCAGAAGGTTTTAGAGGGGTTTCAGTTCGTTCTAGGGGGGTTCAGAGATACTTTAGCAAAGTTAAGTATCCGGGTTGAGGTGGCCCACACTTATATCAAAAACCCATTTTTTTTAAATGCCAAGTCTTACCTCCTGAATCAGTTGTTTTGAACTCCCAGAAGCTACGTTCAAAATTTGAGCAAAATCGATAAAGCCTAAGGAGGCGCTCAACAAGCTTGAAGTTTGTATGGGGAATCTTGGCCAAATGTATGCAGAAATCTTAAGTTTTCGAATTTTGCTGCTAGGTGACGCTGTAAGCGTTCAATATTCAATACCCTTTGGTATTTTTGTAGACGACTATTTATATACCAAACAACTTTGTCGAAGACCGCGTAGTGATCCAACGTGTGTGAAAAAAGTTATACCCTAGGTAAAGTGAGGTGAAACATTATTGATATTTTTCCAGTACCTACATGTAAAGGAATAATATCAATAACTAGCTGACCCAACGTGGCTAGCCACGTTTTTGCAATTCCGAGAAATGTCTCTGCATTCCTTCGAGATATATCCTAGAATATCTTCTTTTCCTTGTTTTTGGAAATTTTGAAAATATCTTCCAATTATGAAAAGAAATCATATTCCGAAGAGTGTTCTATAATGTTCTAGGTAGTACTAGTCGAGTCAAGTACAAGACACTGAAGACGACCTTACAGTTGAGGTCGAAATACGTATCTGTCAAAGGATGCAAATTCTTAGTGGAATTCAAAGGAACCGTACTTAAGCCGATTTTCTTTTTATTTCTAGGTACTTGTTTTTCTTCTTCTTGGTATGCTCCAGAAGTTGTTTGTTATCAAATTTGAGAATTTTTGAATATCCCATTATGCTCGGAAACCTCTCGAACATTTGTTAAAAAAGAATCGAGCAGTCGTGGAATCTTCTGGAACAGCTTATAAAACCTCATTTTCCTTCCTATCTTATTTGCTCTTTCCTCTCCTTATTCTTTTTTCTCTAGTTCATACAATGCTATTTTTACCATTCCACTATGCGTAAAATATTTCAGTGAAACTTTGTTAAACGTGACGGGAGAACAGATAGACAACTCCGGGTTTTATTTCAAGCAACCCTATTTTGATGCACCTGTTTTTGATCTTCTAACATATATTAAGAGAATTTTTATCCATCAAGGAGATTCTTAATGCTTCTAGAATAACAATTGAGGAAGCTTCTCCTCAGAAGCCAGTGTATCAATAAATATGTGAAACATTTCACTCAGCATTGGACTTACCAGAAGCGCCAGAATTTATTCTATCATGTATCTACTTTTTGACCGAAGACGACTGTTGTAGGGTTGTTGTCTATCGAATGGGAGAATGTTCTAGAAATGAAAAACGCCTGAAAGTATACTTCCAAGTACACACGACAATTTAAAAAGTTTGATACTCCAAAACATTCCAGAATATTTTTTTCTGAAACTTTCAGTAACTTCCAGATAGTTCTCGGAAGTTGTAAGCATTTCGGTGTTCGTGAATATTCCAGAATGTTCTTCTTATTATGATATTTGAAGAGTTCAATAACTTCAAGAAAGTTCTCGAATTTTTTAAAAGTTTGATATAGCTATGGCGAAACATTTCAATGAAACATTTCAAAGCGTTACGGACAGACAGACAGACAACGCTGGGATTTTATATATATCTGGAGCTCGATTTGAAAAGGTCGTATGTGCTTTTGTCGATTAAAAATTCGATCAGTTGGATTCGCTTATTATAGCGAAAACCGTTGAAATTGAGCAAAGTTGATACATACAGCAGAATCCTCACAAAACAGGCTTTCTGTACCATCATTAAAAATTTGCAAAATATCTGCCATATTGCTACAATGACTAAAATAAACTGATCGAATTTTATATCGACAAAAGCACATACGACCTATTCAAATCGAGCTCTAGATATGATGAACTCCCAAGTAACAATCAGCATGCCTTGAAGGTTTATTCATGTTTTATCCTGGTTTTATACGAGCATGTGAAAAAGCTAGTTGTTCTAAATAAGTTTTATTTGGTAGTTTTTTGCTATGAACCTTTGGCGTTACATAAAACTATCATATAACTTCTGCTATAAACATCTTCAGTTAAAGACTTGCAAGTAGACATGAATTGGTTTTATCAATTATTATATACCATTTCAATAAAACTTGCATTTGCGGTTGTTGTCGGAGAGATTTTTTTGTAAACAAATACACAAAACTGTGAGGCAATGCATAAAATCAACAAAAGATTTCGTGGCCGTAACATAAACCAAAAAAATGCTGTGATAAAACCGCTAGTTCTATCATGAGCTCAGTTATGACCATCTCAGGAGGGTTAGCCCTATTGGAGGAATCATCAGGAACACAGAGTTTTATCAGAAAAATATGTCGCCTGGCCGGGATAATTTATGTAAATACAGAAAAATCATAACTCAATTTTATGATTTCACGTACAGCTTAAGATCAAATTAAACCATACAACACGTTTCCGTCATTTTATTTTGCCAGAAAAATTACATAATGTCTTTTAAACTCCGCTGTGTTGAAAAAACCTTTTTTGCACCCAATTCCACCGAGTAAATTAAATGCATTTAACTTCCAAATTATGCATAGTTTGTGTGGCGCACTTAGTTTTTGTCATTATCACAGTCACATTCACCACAAATTTACCGTGGCATGTCTCCTGACACGTATTAATAGGAAAACAAATCTGAATTCCATATCTGCATGGCTGGACAAACAACCAAGCATAATTTATTCTGACGATCGAACATTGAGAGTGAAAAATAATCAAAACAATTATTTGACAAGTCAGAAGATGGTTTTATTTAGAAGGTTGATAAAACTATGATACAACCCGAAATCCTAAGCCGGTTTGCATACGAAGTCCTGTAGACCCTAATAAGACTGGGCCAACTAGCCAGAACGTGGGCTTATTGAGGCATACAAGAACTCGAGAGCATTTTCAAGTCGGCATTAATGTTTAGGATTTTTGAATCACTAAAAAACTTTGATAAAATTAAAATTGTTACTTGGGCTCTTAATACTTTGCCTCACTTTGCCTAGGGTATAACTTTTTTCACAGACGTTGGATCACTACGCGATCTTCGACAAAGTTGTTTGGTATATACAAAGTCATCTACAAAAATACTGGCAACAATGACATGGTGATTGGGGGATCGCTCTTTCCTCATCGACCAGTGCACAAAGTGACATGGGTTTCCCGCGATGGCGTCACGGAAAATCAAATCGACCACATCTGCATCAGCCGAAAATGGAGACGGAGCCTTCTTGATGTGCGGAACAAACGTAGCATCGACATTGCGTCCGACCATAATCTGCTAATCGGCGAGATCCGAATGCGCATTGCTAGGATTCATCGACAGGAGGAGAAAATCGGGCGCCGGTTCAACACACGCCGACTGGAAGACGCTGCGGTGAAAAGGTCCTTCGTCGAGGAACTAGAGAACCGTGCTGCAGATATTCCAGCAGGTGGAAGCTTAGAAGATCCAAAACGCTTTCAGCGCCACCGGCGAGAATAATTTGGGTGAGCTACGCACTCGAAGAAAGCACTGGATCACAGATGGAGAGAGCGAAGGAACGCCAAACCCGCGATAGTCAGCGCTATTCGGATCTCGAGAGGGAAGTGAAACGCTCGTGTAGATGGGACAAAAGAGCGTGGGCGGATTCCCTAGCCGACGAAGTGGAGAAAGCCGCTAACACCGGCGACATCCGCCTCCTCTACAATGTTTCACGTCATCTTAGAGGGACTAAGATAAATGCTACGATTCCCGTAAAAGACGTTTGGACAGTTACTGGACCCGGCTGACCAGTTGAAACGCTGGTTCGAGCTCTTTGAAACCTTTTTAAAGTGTCGGTCACGCCATCAACACCTCAGCATGATCCGCCAAGGGTTCCACGCATTACCCGTATCAACACCGAAGCTCCATCAGTGCAGGAGATAGAAATAGCCATCCGTAGCATCAGGCTTGTCCGCACTGAGCGCATGAAAATTCTGCTGTTTGGATTTACACCATCAAGCACATCATAAATTAGAAATCTTTTCATCTTATCAGATAGAAGGATGTTGAAATATTCTAAACTAGCAGTTTAGTTTTTTATCCAATCGAGAAAATCCTAGAATCTCCTGGAAGGAAAATTTCTAGAAGCCGCCCTGAAAGCTAATGTATCAATGTATATGTGAAATATTTCACTCAGCATGGTGCATCTCTTTGGAAAGCGCCAGACGGTATACTCATAAGTATCAAACTTGGTTAGTATATGACTGTTGTAGGGTTTTAATTTATGGAATGAAAGAAACTTCTAGATCTTTCTACAGGATTGATGCAGCTTTGCTCCTAACTCTGGGATTTCATATCTGTGATTTTATTCACAGAATATTCTAGAAGTATACCTTTTTGAAGATTCCACGAAAGCTATTACACCAATGCATATGTGAAATATTTTACAGTATTGGGCATCTCATTGAGAAACGCCAGAAGGTATACTTCCAAGGATCTACCTCTTGACTGTCAATGACTGTTGTAGGGTTCTGAGTATGGAAAGAAAATTCTAGAAACTGCTGAATTGGTTTAGCAAAACAATGCATTATAATTCCAACGATGCATTTATGTACGACCAATGCAACGATGTATCAATGGAACGATGGAATCACGCAACAATGCAACGATGCATCAGTGCAGCGATGCACCAATGCAATGATGCACCAATTCAACAATGCAACGACGCAACAATGCATCAATGCAACGATGTAAATGTGCAATGATGCACCTATGCAATGATGCACCAATTCAACACAGGTACAATGCTACAGTGCAGTGATTATTGTAGCTTACATTCTGTGAAACATTTCAAAGTGTGACGGAAGGACAGACAACTCTGGGATTTTATATATATAGATTAGCAAACCCAACGCTAGCGACGTTCCTAAAAAAAGTAGTTTTTTCAAACAATGAAGAAAATCCTAGAATCTCCTAGAAGGAAATTTCTAGAAGCTGTCTTGTGCATACATGGAAAATTTCACTCAACATGGTGCACCTCTTTGGAAAGCGCCAGAAGGTATACTATTACATATCCAACATTGGCTTGTATATTACTGTTGTAGGGTTCTAATTCATAGAATGAAAGAAACTTCTAGATCTTTCTACAGGATTGATGCAGCAATGCAAAGATGCACCAATGCAAAAATGCAGCGATGCATCAAGAAATGATGAAACAATGCAGCGATACACTAATGCAGCGATGCAACAATACGATACACCAATGCACAAATGTACGACGGAACAATGGAAATATAATACTTGTATAACCATGTGAAATAGTTCAACGAAACATTTCAAACGTGACGGAAGAACGGACAACTCTGGGATTTCATATCTATTGTCGTTTTCGTTTTTGTGGCGGTGCTACACCGCTTCGTGCTACACTTTTCACTACAAAAACGAACATTTTACAAAATATTTACAACTTTGCAAACGTTGATTGGTGGACACGGTGTACAGCCGCTACACTCTCGAATTTTTGAGTGCTGCACTATCTTGAGCGGTGCAGAAAAAGTGCTACACCGGTGCAGCACGAAAATCAAAAACGAAACACTTTCAGTGCAAAAGTGCTACACCGGTGTAGCACCATCGCAAAAACGAAAACGACATATGATTTTTATTCACAGAATCTTCTAGAAGGAAACTTTTTGAAAGATTCCACGAAAGCTATTACATCAATGCATATGTGAAATATTTCATAGCATTGGGCATCTCAAGGAAAAGCGCCAGAAGGTATACTTCCAAGCATCCACCTTTTGACTGTAAATGACTGTTGTAGGGTTCTGATCCATAGGATTCGGAGAAAATTCTAGAAAATGCTTAATTGATTTAACAAAACAATGCTTTAAAAATCCTACGATGCATTGATGTATGACCAATGCAACGATGTATCAATGTAGGTGTACCTATGCAATGATGCACCAATACAATGATGCGCACCAATGCAACGATGTACTAATTCAAATATGCACCAATGCGACGATGCAGGAATACAGTGATTCACCTATGCAACGATGCAGCTATGTAACGATGCACCTATGCAACGATGCACCTATGCAACGACGCACCAATGCAAAGATGCACCAAGTCAACATAGGTACAATGCTACAGTGCAATGATTATTGTAGCTTTCATTCTGTGAAACATTTCAAATCGTGACGGAAGGACAGACAGACAACTCTGGGATTTTATATATATGATGTCATTTAGAACTGTCAAAAAACCGCGCCACAGCGCCGCAGTTTTGATGCCCAGGAACCTATTAAAAAATCAATTTGAAGTTTGTACGGATATAGATGCAATATCAAATAAACTTATACTTGTTAAATCGCTAAGCCCATCTTTCCTTTCTGGAGAACACAATCATGTTCCAATATGTTATGAGCCCAGGCGCGGATCACTTAAGCTGTCAAGATCCAGAAATCGGAGTACAAAAGGAATCGATTCCCCGTGCATTGGATTTGGAGAAAATTCCAAGATAGTTTAACCATGGCAGTGAAGCTGGTATTGCATCCAACTATGGCAATTTGAGCTTCCGGATGAAACTTTTTTTTGGTCAAGGAAGCATACTGGTCGGCCGTCAAGGAGGAAAAAGCGGAACCAGTTACTGAAACGTGGAAGAACTAAGACGAACATGCGTTGGTAGCCATAGGACTGGCACTTGTTCACTTCAGAAAGGCGAGGTCAGTAAATTCCATGTCAAGCGGACCATGAGTACGAAGGTTTTCGTTATGCGTCTGGAGAAACATGGCCACATGGAAGTCCATATTGCGAAGTCTGGCATAAAGGACATTCGGCATAACGAAAATGTGATACATATATTTTCCCGGGCGGAAAATTGAAGAACTGCCTTCAATGGAAAGAAGGTATACTTGTTAGTGGTGCATTCTAATAGGCTCCTTATTAACGAAATACTATTTTGCTTTCATAAGCTCGATACTTTTCCGGAAGGAGATTTCTTTTGCATATAGGCTGTTCATTATCGGGGCAAGCAAATTTAGATTCCGACAAAGGAGCTTTTAAGAAAATTATCCTTCTCGTTCTTCATCTTATGCATATAGTTCATTATTTACTGGAATCGTGATTCTGCCAAACGACCATTATGTCAAATATCTTTTATCTTTTATGCCAATTGTCCTTTTTGCCAAACGTTTTTATGCCAAACTACCAGACCTGTACGACTCGCTAGTAACTGCTTTGGAATCCAGCCCGGATGAAGACCCCACCCTAAACTTAGTCAAATCAAAGATATCCGATTAACAAAGGTAAATTGCTAGTTGAACGGCAAAGGCGGAAGAACCGGATCGATGGCGAAAATTCGGAGATGATTCTTCAAGTCGGCTCCAAGGAAACAAATCGTGATCCGTGCTTTTTCTGCTAATTATCCGGACATCAGGAATCCAATGCTAGAGGTTTAGAAAGTGGGAAGGTTCCAAAACGGGAGAAAACCACCAATGCTGTCTTGAATGAAGATCGTTGAGAATTGGGCGTTTTTATCCGGTAGTACGACGAAGTCAGACAGTCAATGGATACTGGATTCCGGAGCAACGTGTCACATCGCTAATCATGGTGAATTCTTCGAGAAGTTGGACGGAAACTCCCGAGAAGACGTGTGGGTGGCCAACGGAATGAAGACAAGATCCAAAGGCCGTGGATCAGGCTCTATGGTTGCGCCAGATCAGATGATAACGGAAACCACCGAGTTATTACTTTGGACGATGTTTTGTTTGTGCCAGACATGAAATACAACTTATCATCGGTGAAGCGATTGGTACGAAAGAAAGGATTCAAAGTTACGTTTGACAAGGCTGGAGCGAGCATTTGCGAGTGTTCATGTTACCGTAAACCGGGGTCAAATTGATCAGCGGGGTGAAATTGATCACTCGGGTACTACATTGTAATTCCATACTAGAAACTCTTAAGCGTCGTAATGATCTTAAACTGTTTACGTCATCTGATTCATAGTTGTCTAGACTTTTAATTTTTTAGAAAATGTTAGTTTTGCCTTATTTTTCAAGGAATTTGCAATGTATTTCTTATTTAGCTGAAATCATTGCTACTAAACAATCGATTACTAATAGGATTTCCCATGAATGCTCTGTTTTAACATTTTTGTGGGGCCTTGGTAGGGATGTAATGCAGCTAATCAGAAAATGAAATAGTTATAAAAAGTTCACTTTATGAAGAAATAGTCATTTTTTGTGATAGAAATCACTTATTTTTAATGAAATTGCCTACCTTTAGGCGTTTAAGAGGAAATTTCAAAATATAAATTTGCATTTAAAGTAATAAATTCACTAGTTGTAAGATTTTAAACGCGTTATTCGGTTTTAGAAGAGCAAAATTAAGCGGAGAAGGGTTTTTTCCTTTCCAACCGATGCTTAATTGTATACTGATCAATTTCGCCCCAAAGTGGCATTTCCAAAATTTTGATATTTGAAGTTATTTAACTTAAAGTTTAAATTTGTTGTACAAAATTCTGTCACATAGTTTCATGGAGATCCACTGGGTACTGGTTTTACAAAAAAATATTTTGGCAACATTTGAACAGGCACTGATGTTATCCGCAAAAGTTGTTTTAAAGTGATCAATTTGACCCCGGATTACGGTACGACAGTTGTATAAAAAGACAACTACTAGTTGTTACATCTAGCGCTGATTTTGTACACTCTTGGCATAGGGAACTGAAGCCTTGAAGAAATTTGAGGAATATGTTGAAATGGTAAAAAAATGGCAGTGGCAACTGGAGGTTAGGTATCTTTATTAGGGAGATTTGCAGCCCGATGTTGGTTCATCTCTTGCCAACTCTAGCATAACATGTGAAAAGGGCCTAAGCTTTTTTTGTAAACAAACATCGCTGTAGGGCCCAACTTCATTCACACATCAACATCAGCACCCTTAACAGATAGCCCGAAGATTGCTCTTTCTGATAAGGGTGAAATCTACGGAAGAATTCTTGAAAAATTTTCTGGGAATATATCCCAGCAAGAAATGCTAGAAGAATCTCTACAGGATTCCCGGAAGAAATAACAAGAGGAATCCCTTAGCAATACCCATAGATAATCCTGTAGGAATACCACGAGAGGATCCTGGGAAGAATATCTAAAGAGGATACCTGAAGAAATTCCCTGAAGGATTTTTGGATAGAATATTTTGGTAACTCCTGTAGAAATAACCGAAAGCATTTTTTTGTTTGAAACTCTTAGAAAACATCTGAATGATACCCCGATAGAATTTCTGGAGGAATCTCAACAAGTATTCCTGAAGAAATCCTAGAGGAAATTTTGAAAAAATCTCTAGGAAATTTTCCACGCAATAACTCTAGGAGGAATTGTTGGAGAAATCTCTAGAGAATGAGTGACACACGACAAACCCTGCACAAACTGCTCTATCATACAACTTTTTCAAACTACACAAAATAAGATTCACTAAACAGCATAAATATTTGGTTGCGTAAGCCGTGATTATTTGCTCTTTGAAATGTTTCATGAAATTGCGAATGAATAGGTATAATGAATGCATAAGGGGAATTAACTGCGAATACCGCTGATGAAATATTATCCTGAATAAACGACGCGATCACCAAAGCAATCTTTGATTATTTCATTCGCAATTTTATGAAACATTTCGAAAATCAGCTAATCATGGCTTACACAGTTATTTCATCTTCTTAGTGAGTGACCTGAATGTTTTATCAGCGGTTTACGCTGTTTAATGAATCCACCTAATGAAATGCAACATCTAACACGTGAGTTGGTGTTAAGCCACTTAATCACTCAAATCAAGGCCTCAAGTACACAGAGTCTAATATTTGTCAATGAAAGAGCTCAAGAAACAGCAACCTGTTTAGCACTAATGAAAAATTCGATCGAGTCAAACAAGATGTTTGAGTTAAGCATTGGTTTCATTTTGGAAAAATATTTGACCCTGTATACCGGGATCTTATCGAAAGATCTAATTTTTAAGAATGGTCAATTATCGTGCACTCGCTGCCAGCCCTGCATTACAACAAATGAATCCAGTGTGAGTTATAGTTTTTGATTTTTATTCGGTTTGTTGCACGACGACCATCGATTTCCGAATCGTGATGACTAATAAATTCTACGTGCTAGCTGAACATTCGTTCTATACGCAATACGCAAGCAATAACGGAGGGAGGTTCGTTCATTGCACTACTGCGGTCAGGTGAAAACTGAAAAGGGGTGGAATGAGCATGAGGATGGGTGACACTTACCTCGGCGATTGAAGGGACGAACCCGAACCGCGACCTTAATTTTGTCTGACATTTTCGTTGTTGGCTGGTTGCGGAATCCTTCTTCTTAATTTGATTTTTTTTTGTTACACCATCAACACAATTTTTTTTTTATTCGTAACTAAAAACAATCAACACTACCAAATCACGGACATTACATGAGAGGATTGTGGAAAATTTTCTCAATCAAAAAATCCTTCACGAGTAGGGGTGCAGGCAGCACACACAAAAAACTCCCCAAAGGGGGGTTACACCTTTGTGCACTTGTTTTTCTTCGCTCTCGGCCTCTCACATACCACCAAATACTAAATTTTACACACAAAGAATAACAGAAATTTATGAACGAAAAAAAACCCTCTTCACTTCTATTGCGAAGGCGCCTTTGTTGTGCTGTTGGCTGACTGAATGATTGAAAACACAAAACACACTTCACACACCGACCAGAAGAAGAAAAAGCAGAACACAAAAAACAACAAGAGGGCCCCAGCTAGCGCAAGGAGCAGGAGCAGCAGGAGGCTTCTCTCACACACTCTCTCTCCTAGCTTAGCACCGACAGCGACGACGACGAAGGCTGCTCGCCATCTTGATTTTTGGGGCTGATTTTTTCCCTATTGCTTCCTTGCACACACCACCGTCGAACCGGAAGGACCTCCTGCACGGGATCCCCTCGGAAGGATCCGGATTCTTCCCGGAGGACACTTCGTTCAACCTACTGTGAATGGATTTCTACCTGCGTTTCGCTATAGCACTCGCGCTGATCGATAAAGCAGTTTCACACACAACTCCTGGTGGCTGGCACGGATTCCACCAGTAGTCACAGTCCACAGAGATCCCGAAGGAAAATTCCGATACACACGGACCAATATCCGACACCACGGCGAAACTAGCGAAAATGATTCCGTTGGTTGGCTAATCGACGACGTTTTTCTGCCTCCAACAACTTCATGCTGGCCTGCGGAGTTAATTGCAATATTTTGTTACACCTCTTGCTTATATTTCACACACGCACGACGAGACAAAATCGCACCACCTCCGGTCGCCGCGAGAGCAGAATTAACACAAAATCGAATCGCTGCCCGATGCCTCGTCGAGAGCGACCCCGACCACATGAATGACAGTTCCAGCCAGCAGCAAAGTCCATAAACTCACTCGAATGAGACACACATCAGGTGCAGTATGAATGGATGAGGAGCCCCGTTAGGTTGTGTTGAGCAGAGCGAGATGGAACAATGAGCTGACGGTACAGCTGACGGTGGCGACTAACGGGAGTGTGAGTGGGACCGTTGCCGAACTGGAGTGATGTGTGAGTATTTTTATCACGATTCCATTCATGGAAAAGTGTGAGACACGACGAATGGTGCATTTCTGAAGGGCTGAGGCATTTAAATATCTCACCGGTGAGATAGGGTGACCGGAATACCAGAGCATCGAGTTTCCTGGAAGAAATTAAACGGATTAATGCACCCGTTAGATTAGCCTGTTTAGAGTACTCTCATTTACGTTGAATTCTATTTCTACGCGATAGAGCGCAAAAAAAAAAACAATAGAGTAAAAAAAAAATCGCTAAACTTCGAGAACTCGCGAAAAAAAAACGAAGTATTTTTTTTTTACGCGATACATCCTCCAGGAGTCCCTTTACGTACTCTTTCAAAAAATGTACCAAGAAGCCATTAAGAAATTTTCTTCGGAATTTCCATCGGATATTTCTGCAAACATTTTTCAAAAGTTTATAAATATATTTTAGAAAATCTTGCAGGATTACTTCAGAAACTTCCCATGAATCGTTTAGGATTTTACTTCAGAAATTCTTCGAGAGATTCCTCCAGAAATTGTACGAAAGATTCATTCAAAAAACCAATCACGATTACTTCAACTATCCCTCCATTGATTTCTTTCTTGATATTTTCAGAAAATTTTCCAGTGATTTCTTTAGAAAGCCTTCATTGATATCTGAAGTAACTCTACCAGGGATTCCTTCTAAAATACATGGGAGAATTCCTTAGGAAATCCATAGATTCATTCATGATGTTTTTCCAAAGTTCGCTTAAGATTCATCCAGAAAAGATCTCTGTGATAAATTCTTTCATGGATTGCTTCCAGAATTGTTCCATGGATTCCTTTAGAAAATCCTCTATGAATGGATCAATGAAGCCAACTTTTCTAGGGTTCACCGCATGTAAATAGAGGCGCCACCGTATACGGGCATTAACATTGTGACAGTATTTGAGTTATGGCACTATCTATCCATTTCACAGCGGCTGTTTTAGTTATTTCAGTAATCCAATGCTACATAAATTCCTCCTGAGTTCCATATGAGTTCATATGAGATTCCTCAGAAAATGCTCCATATGTTCTTTCAGAAAACAGATCCAGAGATTCTTTCAAAAATTCATCCACGGATTTCTTCTAAATTCCAACAATTTCTTTCAGAAAATCAAAAGTTCAAATTTCGCAAAGGGTTTCTAAAGCACACCTTTAAAATTTTTTTTCAATAGTTCTTTCAGAAGTTCTTAAAGATAATCCTAAAAGGATTCCTTATGATAAACTTCTAGGGATTCATGAAAAACTCTACATCTTCCGGAGATTTCTTCGGAAAAACTGCTTTCGTAAATCTTATATGGATGCCTTCCGAAATTTCACTATGGATAACTTTCTGAAATAACTACAGGAATTTATTCATAAAATCTTTCAAGGATTCAAAAACTCTTCCAAGGATTTTTTTTCTGAAATATTCCTTCAGAAATTCGAACAGCATTTTTTTCGCGAACTCCTGCAGAGATTTCCTCGGCAAATTTTTCAAGGGTTTCATTGAAAATATTCGCAGGAATGTCTCCAGGATTTTTTTAAACAACTTCATCCAGAAAATCCAGCAAGAAATCCTCCAGAGATTCTTGCATCATTTCTTCCAGTGGTTCTAGCAGCAATTTCTCCACAGATTCCTGCAGAATTTTGTATAGATCCAGGAGTTTCAGTAGTATTCCTCCTTACATTTCCCCAGAAATTGTCCAGCATTTTTTTCAAGGACCTCTAGGATTTTTTTTTACAGGTTCTATTTTTTTACAGAAACATTTCCTAGGAATTTCTCCAGCAGTTCCATTGGAAATTTCTCAAGATTTTCCAAATTCCAAAATTCCATTTTTTAAGTATACCCTCCAAATACTCTTTTGAAGAATATCTTCAGAAACTCTTCTAAAGCTCCTCAACATTTTTTCAGGATTTTTTTAGTTCCACTGGAGATTTCTTCAAAAAAATCTTAATTAAAATTCATACATGACTTCCTTCTGAAATTTCTTCCGGTTTTCTTCAGAATTATCTGAGTTTCTTTTCATTATTTAAAGGCTTTCTTTAGAAATTTTAACAAAAGATTTCTTCAAAAGTTGTTCATGCATTGGTAGCGGAATTTTAACCTTTGAAACAATCCTGCGCAAATTAATCCATTAAATTCATAAATTCCATAAATTCCTTGAGAAATTACTTCAGGGATTCCAGCTGATCAGTTGGATAATATCGCCCCCTTAATGCTAGAACTAGGTAACTCGTTTTGGAAAATGCGGTTAAAAATGGCTGGTAAAACTTATTCTGGTATAAACCAAATTCTTTGTTGGTTTTAAAAGTTGAATTAATATGTGTTTTCGGATTTTCAATTGACAAACTTGTGTTTATTGTGGTGTACGTTCAGGTATAAACAACTTTCTTGCGATTTCGCAAAACCAGTTACCTAGTTCTAGCATTAAGGGGACGATATAACCATAGACTAATTTCAAGACCTCGATGTACCAAAGAAAACCATTAAATTTTAT
Organism: Aedes albopictus; assembly: GCF_035046485.1. Taxonomy (NCBI): domain Eukaryota; kingdom Metazoa; phylum Arthropoda; class Insecta; order Diptera; family Culicidae; genus Aedes; species Aedes albopictus. Next base: position 496,949,582 of record NC_085137.1, on the reverse strand, counting down.
GTGTCTAGTCCGGTACCCAATAAATATTCATTACCGTGTGTTTTTTGCCGTGTAAATGGCCTTTATGAAAATAATATTTAGCGTGTTACACCGATCTGACAGCTCTGACTGTAAGGGACTAAACATAAATTACGTAAGTGGGTACCGAGGATTGTTCACAATCTGCGAACTTGACTGCGGAAAAAATCGCGACCATGACCTCCAAAGGTTGTTTTTGGTGATTCCGTCAGAACTATTTCCTAGAATTCCTTCAAACATCTCTCCAGAGATTTTTCAGCAGATCTTCCTGGAATTGCACAAAATACTGGAGGAATTCTTTAGGATTTTCTGAATTTCTATACAGGGGATACCTGTGGGAATTCTTTGAAAAAAATTCTGAAAAATTTTCTGAAGCAATCTCTGAAAGAACTCCTGGAGATAGGTACCTCAGGAGAAATGCTTCGAATAATTTTTCGTACAATTTTCTCAAAATATGAGTAAAAAGCTTGCTGCTTTTTTTAAACCATAGCCATGGAGGAATTCTTCATGGAATCACTGTTGGCGGAAATGCAACGGTGGTCCAGTATTTCGACCTTATTGCCGAACCCCCTCTAGTCGACCTATTCGCCGACACCACTGGTGCGCATTTTGACGTTCCGTTTTGTGCACTTCTTAAGAATGACAACAGTAAACAGTAATAGTATTAGTAGTAAACCAAAGCTTTTATTTACAAATGATTATGTTTTTCAATATACGTTTTACGATTTGTGTACGGCACGCTCGAGTTTTTCTCTCGCGGTAATAATCCGAGTTTCACGGTAGTTTATTCGCGTTTCAACGTGATTCCGCTGCGTACCTGTCCGCTTCGTTCAACAATCACTTGGTAAATTTCTTAGGTATTATTTCTTGATAATTTTACTGAGAAATTTGAACGTATTCCTGGAAAAACAAAACGGAAGGCTTCCATAGAAGAGTTTCTGAAAGACCCTCCGAAAGAATTTGCAAAAAATCTCTGGAGAAGTTTCTGATAGAATTTCTAGATGTAATTCTACAAGAAACTGTAAAGGAATGTTTGCCACAATAGATTTTTTTGGGAATATTTGGAGGAACACCTACAGCAATTCCATGTGCAGCCCGTAGATAAATTCCAAGAAGAGTTTCCTGGGAAAATTCAAGAAAAAACCCTGAGAAATCCCGAAGAAAACTTGCTGGAGGAAATTTTAGCATAATCCTTGAGAGTATTCCTTCAGATATTTTTGAAGGAAAACATGTAATCAATCTTTTAAATAAATGTGTAGAATTCTCTGCAAGAATGCTTGGGGAAAAACGTCAAGAAATGCCCTTACACTGGTTTCATAGAATAATCTTTTGAGATATTTCTGCAGAATTGAAACCGAAGACTAATAGGCCCATTGACGCAGCCAACTTTTTCATTTTCTTACCAACTCTAACAAATACAAGAAAGAGAAGGATGGAAGAGAAGGCACTTTGCCTTCACTGTTATCTTGCTCTTTCTCTTCTCGTGTTCAACAAGGACAACTAGTGATAAAAAAGATAAAGCTGGCTCCACAATGAATTTGCCTATAGAGTAGTGGAGGTATTTTGCCCAGGGCAGGTATCCCTAGGCGGTCCTAGGGAGTTTTAATAAATTAATGATATAACTCCTACAGAATCTTGGTAAATTTTTATTGTAACACGAAAACTTTTAAATTACGTGATAAACTGGTATTCAGTCAAATATGTTGATTTGTATCAATTAATAGAGAAAATGTTTTTACTCCCAATAAAAAGCAGCAAAATAAAGGGAGGCGATATATTTGCGGTCAGTTTCGAAGAGGTAATATTGTTTACAAATGAAAATTTAGGCTATGTGAATGTAGTTAGTCTTGTTAGAACTCTAAATAAACTATTCTTAAGCTCGGTTAATCGCTTATTAAGTACCCTCTTATCTGAACTTTTGATTACTTGGGTAAAGTCCTCACAGAAGTTTTGCCAGATTCCTACCGACATTTTCTAAAGATTACAACAATTCTTTCCGAAACCTCCTTTCCTCCTTGCGAATCGTCCAGGATTCTTAAATGCCGACTGATTTCCTTGCACGATTACTTTCTAGGAATTCTTGCATAGATATAGTCCCTCGTAAGATTTCTCCCAGAGATTCTCACGCGTTTTCTCCAAGAAATTTCCATGAAATCTCAGGTTTTGCTACAGAGCTTCTTTCAGAGTTTCTTCATGAATTATTTTCTGTAATTCTCTCAAGAGTTCCTGCCGGGAATTTCTCACGAATTCTTCCCGGTGTACACTCCCGATCAAAAGTTTGGGGTCACCCCCTCAAAAACATGTCATTTTTTTAGGCCCATATCTTCGCCAATTCGCGTCCGATTTCAAAACCCTAGGTCTCATTCAAAAGATAATAAGTCAAAGAAACTTTGAACATGATTTAAATGAAACTTTTTCAAAAAAAATTATATGTTAACTTAACCCAAAGTTGCCAAATTTATTAAAAATGAATATAAACTTACGGCAGTGTCGCTGGAAATTGGGTCGACTAAATTTTAAGATGAGAGTGGTAATATAACTCACTTTCTATTAGCTTTCAACTACTTTTTACAGAACTTAGCTAAAAAATCTAGAAAAAAAAAGTTATTAAGTAAATTAATCCTTGATGTCATCGACCAAAAGTTTGGGTCACCCCTCAATATGATGTATCGACCAAAAGTTTGGGGTCACTTTCGTAAAACATGGAAAAGTGATTTGTTGATATCTTTGTCATCTTTCATTCAATTTTAACTATTCTTAACTTATTTGAAACAAAATGAATGATACTTACTGCATAGACATTGAACCACACATATTTGTTGAAATTTACATACTAAAACTTGACGTACAGTTGCCTCATTTTTTGAAGTGTGGTGAAATGTGTTAACTTTACATAACATTTTTACATACAAAAATCGTTAAATACGTTAAGTTGCAGACATCAAACGTAAATTTAGTTAATTATCTTTGAAATGAGCCAAAAAAAAAAAATAAAATTGAACTATAGATGACGAAGATATCACCAAATCACTTTTCCATGTTTTACGATAGTGACCCCAAACTTTTGGTCGATGACATGAAGAGTTAATTTACCTTATAACTTTTTTTCTAGATTTTTTAGCCAAGTTCTGTAAAAAGCAGTTGAAAGCTAATAGAAAATGGGTCATATTACCGCTCTCATCTTAATATTTAGTCGACCCAATTTCCAGCGACACTGCCGTAAGTTTATATTCATTTTTTAGAAAATTTGGCAACTTTGGGTTAAGTTTACATACACATTTTTCTTTTAAATCATGTTCAAAGTTTCTTTGACTTATTATCTTTTGAATGAAACCCAGGGTTTTGAAATCGGATGCAAATTGGCGGATAAATGGGTTAAAAAAAACGATGTTTTTGAGGGGGTGACCCCAAACTTTTGATCGGGAGTGTATTTCCCTGAATTTGTATAGCAGTTATTCTTGGGATCGACACTTAAATTCCTGCCAGGATTTTTTAGGAGTTTTTCATGAATTTTTGCAGCAGTTCATCCCGGATTTTTTTTCAGAGATTTTTTTTTTTTGCGGAATTATTCCTAAGATCTTTCACCGGATTACTTCCGGAGGTTTTCCTGCAATTTCTTCAAAAAAAATGTACTTTTCTCTCCAGTTTCTCCTGGGATACTTCTTAAATGTTCTCGCGGGATTTCTCTTGAAGTTCACCTTAAGGTTTGTTTCGGAGTTTCTCCCGGAACTTATCTTAGAAAATTCCTTCTAGAATTGCTGCCGGGATGCCTCTCACAGAATTTTTCAGAACTTATTCTGAACTTTCTCTAAAAATTCTCTGAGATTTCTCTCAGAGATTTTACCAGGCTTTACTCACAGTGTTCTTCCCTGAATCCCTACCAAAAATTGTCCCGGAATTATTTCTTGTCCAGATTTTCCACGAGCTTTTCTTGGTACTCCCTGGAACCTCTATTCATGCCATAAACTGGGGTGCATAAATTGAAAATGTGCACAAATTACAACAAGGCTTAAAAAGAGGGATTTTTGTGTAGAAATTAAGTCAGTACTTTAATTGAGAGAACTTAGTTCGCGAGAAGAACTTTGTCCCTGAGTGTTTAAGTGCCACCAAGCTAGTTTCAGGGGTTTCAGGGGAACTTGGAAAGAGAAGGTTGCAGGGTGTTTCTTGATGGCTCCAGGGAAGACGACCAAAATTAAAATGCGGTGCGCTTTTGAGGAATTCCAGGGTTTCAGGTGTTTGTTTTATAAATTAATAAAGCCTTTTCAGAGGTGTTTCATGAAGTTTAGGGGCATTTAAGAGCGATTTAGAACTTCCAACGTCATACTTGAATTCCCAAAAACGCTGAAACACACTTGAAACTCTCTAAACCATCCTAAATGCTCCTGAAGTACCCTGAAACCCCTGAATCCAGTTCAGTCTTATCTGAACCTTCTAAAACCCGTTAGGCAACCTGAAACTCCCTTTGAAATGTCCTGAAATCTCTAGAAACGCTCTGAAACCTCCTGGAACGCATGTTAAAGATTCCCTACGACCCTCTTCTTCTTCTTCTTCTTCTTCTTCTTCTTCTTCTTCTTCTTTATGGCTCTACGTCCTCACTAGGACTTGGCCTGCCTCGCTGCAACTTAGTGTTCTTTGAGCACTTCCACAGTTATTAATTGAAGGGTATTTTTTCATGAAGTCATACCTCTGTAAATCGAAGAAAGAATTCAGTAAGAAAATGTGGAGAATTCAAAGAAGCAATGGCGGTAGAAAGCCAAGAAGAAATCCCGTAACTAATACAAGGAAGAATCCTGGATAGAAGTTCGGAAGAAATCCTCAGAGGAATAGAACGAATTATGATTCGATTTCAAAGCATATCCCTAAAAAATCAGTGAAGAAAATAGTAATCACTGGAAGAGATTAATTGAACTTGAGATCACAAGTTAACAGTCAAAAATATTACGGTACTTTTCGTTTTTATACGAATTTGCTTATATTCCATCCTAATTCCTGAATTTGTGTAGGATTTTCATCGGAATTCCGTCTTTACTACTACCACCACCACCACCATCACCAGTAGTAACATCTAAGGCATGCTACTCAAAACTTGTTGTTAACACTACTTTTATTCATACCGAACGCTTTATTTGTATTATGCTCGAAAGTTGCAGTGTGGTTAACTCACCGACGAAATTTTATAGCAAAATTCTTCTTTTTTCGCTTAATTGTTCATCCACTTGCTTAAGGGGCCCAAAATACCTTCCTTACCCTATGCTTTCGAGTGCGTCTTGTCTCACTTCGCTCTTTTAGTACAGTAGACGTTCGATAACTGCAACATGTTTACGTTTCACTTAGCGAACGAAAATCCGATAACTGAAACGCCTGACAGTGTCAACGAGCCATCAACTGACGTAAAATGAACGTGAACTTCGACCATTTGGCGGTGCGGTAACTGTAAATTTGTTGCACTTATCGGACCTGCAGTTAAAAAGCATTGCAGTTAACCGTTTGCACCGACCGAACGTCTACTGTATAACTATTTTATCAAGTCTCCATTTTGTTGGAACGTAATTCGCAATGAGCCATTTTACGAAGTGACAACAATGTTGATGATGATATTGATTTTCACGGGTTATTGGACGCTACTTCGTTAAATGGACTATTCGCAATACCTAAGAAACAATTTTTGCTTTAAGAAATGTTTCTTAAAGTTTCGTCATTAAACTGCAAGCCGTATCATATTTGAATAGTTTTGAAATAAAACTGTTCTTCAACTCTTGTTCTATCAAAAATGAGAATCTGTTGTTCAACGTTTGAACCACCAGCTATTTACATATACATAGTACATAATAAACTGTTCTTCGACATAGTACATAATAAACTGTTCATCGACGTTTATCAAACAATGTTGTATGACGCTATTTGTTTAATCGTTAAGGAATGGCTTTAGAAACCATTATTCTGCATTGGCAGCAAAGTGCATAGTAACAACCTTTATTCGACATTTATTCCACTATAGTCCAATCAAAACATGCTTTCTTCAATATAATTGTAGCAATAAAATGGAAAAAAATGATAAACTTTCTACATTTCAGTATTTGTGTTTAATCTGGAATATCTCTCTCTAATCGTGTACCTACAATATCTCCATTTTATTACATTTTTATGGGACAAATCACATCAACGGAAAGACTCGAACTCAGGTCCTATTGGTTCACAGTCGTCTGCATCTGCTCTGCTTCAATCAAAATTACATGAGTCGGCAGATTTAAAGCAGTATATAACTATTCAATCTCGAGTCGAATACATTACCGTACATACGCTGCTTAAACATTGCTTAAGTACTTTATTCAACCAATTGTCTTCGCAATCATTGAAGCTGATCAATGTTTGAATGATTGTAACTGCAACGTTTAATCATAAGGCATGCATACTGATTTATTTGACAGTCTGTCAGTAATTAACGGTGTTGTGTTGTAAGATTGATAACTCTTCAAACTTTTTTTTTTAATTTGCACGCCCAGCAAGTGAACTTTGTTTTATTTTCACTGCTCCAGTTTTGTGTCGGGAGGAAAAATATGTAACGCTTGTGTATGTGTATATCTCCAAGCAGCCATAAAATATTAACAAAAAGAAATTGACGCTGTCACCAATGTTGGTAATCTACTCTCTCTCTCTTCTTGGCGTAACGTCCTCATTGGGAAAAGCCTGCTTCTCAGCTTAGTGTTCTATTAAGCACGAAGATACTCTATGCCCAAGGAAGTCAAGCAAATTTTCTTTACGAAAAGATCCTGGACCGACCGGGAATCGAACCCGTCACCCTCAGCATGGTCATGCTGAATACCCGTGCGTTTACCGCCTCGGCTATATGGGTCCTAATCTACTCGTAAGTACCAAATAGAGAAGCCACCCAGGACCCACTTCAGCTGCGGTTTCTGATGTTTCTGTTGGCGATTTTTCTATCATTGCGTTGGAGCGTGTAGTGTAAAATGTGAGTTAGAATGTTTTTAATAGTGTAATATTTTTAGCTGCTGCAACATGTTTGTTTGGTTTTCAAGCTTGTAGCCGTGGATGCTCTTCTTAGGCTCCTAATCAGCAATCATGTTTACAAATGGGAGCATGGCGAACAACGGTGTTTATGTGATACAGTACCACTGCTAATCCACATTGCTTGAACAAATGCGTAGCATTTAAATTAAAGAAACCTGATTACATCTTGTTGTTAATCTATATCAATGTAGCTGAATAAAAAGATCAAGCAATAGTTGTTAAACTTTTAATAAGCTACTTGTTCCATTGTAGAACACAAGTGGAATAACGGCATCTAAAACGTCGACAGCAGCTTGTATTCTATCATTATTAGAACACTATTAGACAGATCACGTGAATACCTAAGCAACTGTCTATAAACTTCTGATCCATTAGTTGTTCAAAGAGCAGAAATATGATTAACAAACGCGCAGTTTTCACTGCAAGAAACATTTATTCGCCACTTTATTCAATATATACTCTTGTACAACTGTCGGCGCCTTCGTAGAACATTTAATCAACTAACATGCTTATTAATGATTTTGAATTGTTACTTGGGTATGCTGCAAAACGGAGAGTCAATAAGGAGAGCGTCCAACAAAGCTCTGGTCCTCACAAGTTCCTACCTCATGCTTCCAAGAGTCAAGCGATGACAAAGACCGCCAGCTAAGAGTTGAGTGCTTAGCTGATAGTGCAGCCTGGGCACTGTTGTCCTTCTGATTTCAGCTAGATTGAGGAGGTACGACCCGAGAGCGTCTGTTCACCAAGGAGTTGCGGCTTAAACAGCGTCTGTTCTGGCATCCAGCGGCTGAGTAAGAAACGCTGCATCATGCCCAGCTAGATCCAAGGTGGTAGCCCCATCAGCGTGGTCGTCCCATTGTTGGTTAGGACGTTAAACAGAACTGGCACGATGGCCCTCCGGCGAGACAGGAGTGTTGGCGTAGGCCCAATAAGCCACCCGTAAATATCCCCATTGCGAATAACATAGGAGAAAATACGACTCGATACAATCGGACGTCTTCCTCGTTCAGTAATCTAAATCAAGATCTGGTATCGCATCTAATGTGTTTTTGGCCTCATGGATTTCTTTCTAAAGTAAGGAGTTTCGGATCCAGTCATGACAAGCAACATTTTTTTTTTGTTTTTGATCGACTTTATTAGAATTTCGTTTCATTTTCCGATTATGTCTATATTTAATTATTTTTTTTCGAAACACTCAACTCTTCAATACCTATTCCCAATTTCCCAAACCCCGTTAAAAGATACTCTCCTCCCGACTTCGTACTTCAATGTCATCTTCGTTCGAAACCATTCAGGTATACCGTTGCTCGTATTTACAACTAAGAAAAAATATGGTAATTCGTACTCGTGTGTTCATCGTTTGTACATACAATAATAGAAAGGTACTTTAAAGTGTGGAAATTAATAATCGATAAATTATGCATACACTATCATTATACATCACGGGAATAAATTTTGTACAAAACATTTGTAGGAAGAATTCGCAATAAGCGTGGGCCGCGTGGTGTGATATATTTGACTATAAGACGAGGGTTTGCTGCCGATTTAAAGTGCTGACAAGATGCAAAATTTTGAGGCAGTCGTTTTGAACCCGCTGAGACTGGGGTAAATCCTTCTTCAAACGATGGGGAACTTTTATCAAAAAGTCATTAGGTTACTTGATGTGAACATGTCTGATGGGGGTTTTCCTGCTTTTACCGTGTTTCCTTGAGTTTTTGGTTTATCTTTGGCTACTAGTAATGAGTCCGTATAGTTATCCCTATTGGTATCGATCGAAATATATCTCTAAGTTACAATCACAACGAATTCCGATAACTGTATTTCTCTGCGCATGTTGCACCACAGCGATTCGATTAAGTTCTACTCAACTTTTGGCTTGTCTACCAGTTCGTACAGCCATCTACTGAAATCTAGCACAAAAAGCACATCACCCCGGGGAGACCGACCGACTAACCGCGATGCGTCTTCGGTAGGATGTGTGGATTTGTGGTGGTGGTTAGGTGGGTGTTTAAGAGAAAGTTTGCCTGCAATCAAACAAGATGAAGAAGCGAACAAATTAGGCTCGGAAACCACGTGGGAATTGTTTGACGCACGCTTGTCGTGAAATAGGAACACAAATGTACTTACCAACGAAACGAAACGAAAGATGTTTAGCACGAAAACTACAAATAAAACACAAGATTCTACCGGTGCAACAATGTGGAACTAATCAGGATCATATACATACGAGCAACTAATGAATACAAAACTGAAAAATACAATTGGAACAATTTTTTTTTTAATGTATATGTATATTACAGATAATTAAAATGTGATTTCGATCTAAACATGAAGAAAGACTACGCAGCTCAACGAATGACTTCATGACACGAGGGGAACAAACAAGACTCGAGATATCGAGACGCGAACTATAATTTATTGGGAAGACAATCGATGATGAAAAGGGCGAAGCTATTGAGTTGGCACTTCTTGATGGTTAGAAAAGAACCGGAACAGCAAAGTTAAACAGTGGACTAATTTTATTTTACAACTAGCTTGATGGAGAGCTTGAACAGGAATGAAAAACTAACAGCGTTGTTTATTAAAGAAAACTTAGGTTGCTAAGGAAACCTTTGGTTTCCAAGGAGGTCATCAGCACACTGCGTTACCGATTTACTCCAACACCCCCCCTGAATCGGTAAGTCCTAGGAGGGTCCTCAGTTCGCGGAAACGTCCAGGTTCCAGGGGCTTTGTGAACGTGTCCGTAATCTGGTTTGCTATGCCAATTGTTTCGATTTGAAGTCGTCCTTGTGCTAGTCCTTGTGTCACCTGGTCGCGAAAGAAATGGTGCTTCACATCGATAAGATTCACACGCTTGATTTCGCTGTTTGTGACCATGCACCCACGGTTGTCTCCGAACAATGTGAATGCTGTGCCCGGACGAACTTGCTTCAGGTCCTCGAAAATGTTATTTACTTCACCAAAGTCCGGCATCTGGAGCTTTTGATCGTCCTCACCAGATCCATCCGGTCGCCAATGATGAGCAAATTTTCAACGTATTTGATGATGTACACCCTTCCTCGATCGGTGATCTTGGTGTACAAGTAGTAGTCGTGTTGGGAACGGGAGAAGCCCAGCTCCAGAAGCAGGTCCTTCAGCTGATTATCCCAACGATGAGGGCTTCGCTTGAGTCCGTAAAGTGACCGTTCCAGCTTGCAGAAGAAGTACCGCTCCGGCATGCGCCGCGGTTCGCCATCGACTACCAGCTGCCAAACGTGATTGTCAGCTAGTGGCTTCAGCTCTTCGTCGATCGGTTTCTCCCAGAGGATTTCATCGGCTCGTCCAGTAATGTCCTTGTATGCCTCCGGAATATCGAAAATGGTTCGTTCCTCCTCTCCTCGTCCCACAGGGTCTCTTGGAACTTCGCGTGGTGGATGGACAGCATCTGTAGAATTGGACTGCGCGGCAGTGGAAATTTTTCCAATGAAACAATCTTTCAACTTACCGGGGATCGCGCGCTCCCGTTCGCTGCGCCTCGGGGTTACCATTTCGAGGTTTGAACCACGGTCTATTTGCGAAGGGAGCGCTCCGGCTTCTCCGACCTCGGTGTCTTCATCGTCAGCCATAATGTCTTCTACATCAGGCAAGGCTTCGGGGACTCCCATGTCGTCTTGAGCTTCGTAGTCCTCTATCAATGGAGATTCGTCACGGACCTCGGTGATGAATGGAAAGTTGCACTCGTTGAACTTGACATCTCTGGCTGGCTCCTCTTGAATGCCTGATACAATTCCTTGTTTGATGAGGGCTTGTAGGTTCTTTTCTCCCAAACGGTCCAGCCGACGGTGCCACAGGTTACCGTTGGCAGCTCCACACATGTTGGTCGCCACGGTATCGATTGACAAATTTAGCTCGTAGAAATCTCCCCGCATTGGACATTTTCCGATCAGCTCACCGCCGAACTTCATGACAGCTTCCTTCTTCATGAAAGTGACATCCACGTTCGCTTTTGCCATTTTCTTCACGGATAGGACATTTCCTCGCAGTCCAGGTACGAAGAGCACATTCTTCAGGGTAACGCTCGTACCTTGCTCGTTGACGCCCTTTATCGTGCCTCGATGCCACGACGTCAGGGATTGGCCATCCTTAGCCACGTTGATGACTACTGGCTGCTTTAGCTTCGTGAGGTCGACGAAACAGTTTTTCACGTTGACAAGATGATCCGAGGCACCAGAATCCAGCTTGAAGGACATCTTTCTCTCACTCTCGGCAGAACACCTTCCAGTCATGAACACCACCGCCTTACCTCCAGATACAGCATTTGCTTCGCATCGTCCATCCGACTCGTGATCCGACTCCATTTCCACGCGACAGTCCTTGGCTTTGTGTCCCTTCTTTTGACAACGGTTGCATTTGCCAGCAAACTTCGACATCTGCTTCGAACCATGAAATGCGGTAGGGGTTTCTTGAGAGGAATCGAACAGCCGGTCGGTTTTCTTGAGTTCTTCAGCAAGAAGGCGCTCTCGAACAACATCCAGCTTCAGGTTTTCTTCTCCTAGATTCTCCAGTGCAGTAACCAAGGGATCAAACGATGCAGGTAGGGTGGCAAAAAGCTGCGAAACGACGTCGTTTTCTTCGAGCTTCGCTCCGGCCAGTTTCAGCTGTCGAATCAGCTCTTCAAACGTTTTCAGGTGGTCTTTCACGGACGAACCTTCCACCATACGCAGCTTTGCAAGTTGCTTCCTGACGAACGTTTGCGACGAGACGGACTTCTTGGCATATACGGTTTCTAGGCTTCTCCAAATTTCCTTGGACGTCTCCTTGTCCCGCACCAGATCCAGCAGATCGTCATCAATGAATGAGACCAGCAGGTACGCCGCCTTACCGTCGTCTTCCTGGAACTTCGTGAGCTCGTCCGCTTCCACCGGAGGATCGTTCTTGATGACATCCAACAGCTTCACAGACTTCAAATATTTCTCCACTCGAAAACGCCAGTTGTCGAAACCGGTGCCCGAGAACAGCGGGATCCCGTGGACCGAATTCTTGCGTGAATCGCCCATAACCTCTTGATGGTTAGAAAAGAACCGGAACAGCAAAGTTAAACAGTGGACTAATTTTATTTTACAACTAGCTTGATGGAGAGCTTGAACAGGAATGAAAAACTAACAGCGTTGTTTATTAAAGAAAACTTAGGTTGCTAAGGAAACCTTTGGTTTCCAAGGAGGTTATCAGCACACTGCGTTACCGATTTACTCCAACAGCACTATAATCGGTTCATTGCACCTCCTGGTCAATCTTATTTTTAGATACATATTTAGGAAATTGACAGTTTTTTCCCTTTTATCGTCAGGATAGTAAATTAATAGGGGGATTCACTTAACAGCGTAAACTGATTAAACGTCGCGATAACCAAGGCAATCTTTGATTATTTCATTCACAAAATCATGAAACATTTCAAATAAGCAGAAAATCATGGCTTACGCAGCAATTTAATCTGTTTAGTGAGTACCCTCTCTCTCTCTCTTCTTGGCGTAACGTCCTCATTGGGACAAAGCCTGCTTCTCAGCTTAGTGTTCTATGAGCACTTCCACAGTTATTAACTGAGAGCTTCCTCTGCCAATGACCATTTTGCATGCGTATATCGTGTGACAGGCACGAAGATACTCTATGCCCAAGGAAGTCAAGGAAATTTCCTTTACGAAAAGATCCTGGACCGACCGGGAATCGAACCCGTCACCCTCAGCATGGTCATGCTGAATACCCGTGCGTTTATCGCCTCGGCTATATGGGCTATATGAGTACCCCTAATGTGTTTAGATGTATACAAACATTTTATGAGTACCTGGTGCTAAATCATAACGATCAATGATACCCTGTTGTACGGTACTTAAAATATCCTCAAGATCGTGCACTTTGAAAAGAAGTGTTAGGGGAAAAGTTCAGGTAATTCAAATCTCACCGATTTACATCATCTTCCCCTATACCTTTAGTAAATAAAATGCCGTGTCATTAATTGGCTCGGTAGCCTAATTGGTAAAGCACTTGTCTAGCGTATAAAAGTTCTGAGTTCAAATCTCACCTGAGCTGTGGGTTTATTGTTCCTAATTTAACCAATGCACAATGGTCCGAATCCACGTTTTAGCAGGAAAAAAATCCGTATCTCTGTTTTTGTTAATTTTAGGCATTTGGTGTCTTCAGAGAAGTTGTTTGAATTTGTTTGCTGCATCTTTTCCAAAAATTTTTGATTAGGGTGGTCCTCGTCTTAACTCAAATCTGGAATTGAACTTTTAAATTTCAAGTCATACGCGATCGAGTTCTTCAGCAAAGTTGTAGGCGATGCTATTTTGAGCAACTTTACTGAATACGCCGTTTATCTAGCTCTTAATTTGAACATAGTAGGTCAATTTTAAGTTTTGGCTTAGGGTGAGCCCCCCAAAAACGGTTTTTTCGCAATAACTTTTTTATTTGATTTTTTTCGAAGATGTGAGCTTCGGGGCATTTGAAAAGCAAGTAATGACGCATATTTGTTCTGAACATTTCATGTTGCTTGGTCTTGGCATTCAAATGTTATGGGCAATTTTGACTTAAAAACAACGTTTTCTTCAAATGCTTATATCTCATGGAGCTGGTAAAATAAAAAATGTTCTTTAAGCGGCATTTGGAAGGTCACATATAAAGCCAAATGTGGAGCAAATATTACAAGAACGTTATTTTTTAAATTGGAATAAATCGACTCCAAAAATCCCCTTAAAAAATCGAAAAACTACTTATAACTCATTCAATTTTAAAGATAGAGTCTAACTGTCTTCGGAAAAAATGTGGGTTTTCACCATACCTAAAAGTTTCTCATACACGACTTTTTTGTAAAACGTGAAACAAAAGCTTGAAATTGATAATTTGTTTTTAAAGAATATAATCGTTCTGGTTTCCTAGAAAAAAACATAGCATGTACCCCCTTTTTTTAAACACATTTACTGGAACTTTATTTAGCTAGTCGAACATATTTAAACACAGTTAAACACATTAACAAACAATTTAAAACAAACTCTAACGAATCGACGGAAAGATTGTTACTGGCATCTAAAATAAAATTTATGTATGTAATAAATATCTTTAGCGCCTGATACTTCCTTCTGCTGGCAACGTTTTCCAGTTCTGGAAGCCGGAGGTCGTTGATTCTAATCCTCCTACCTAGAGTTGTTTCCAACCTTGGTCGAAGATGTCTCCACAAAGCATTTTTTCGCCGGCATGCGGTAAATTTCTGCTCTAGATCGTCGATGCTGTTGGGGCATTGTTGACACATCGGGCTATCTGCTCGATTCTGGCGACCCCTAAGAATCAAATTATCAATTTCAAGCTTTTGTTTCACGTTTTGCAAAAAAAATCGTGTATGGAAATGTAGGCATGGTAAAAACCTACATTTTTCCCGAAGACAGTTTGACTCTATGCTTGAAATTGTATGAGTTATAAGTAGTTTTTTCAATTTTTAAGGGGATTTTTGGAGTCGATTTATTCCAATTTAAAAATAACGTTCTTGTAATATTTGCTCCAAATTTGGCTTTATGTGTGACCTTCCAAATGCCGCTTGAAGAACATTTTTTATTTTACCAGCTCCTAGAGATATAAGCATTTGAAGACATCGTTGATTTTAAGTCAAAATTGCCCATAACATTTGAATGACAAGACCTAGCAACGTGCAATGTTCAGAACAAATATGCGTCATTACTTGTTCTTCAAATGCTCCGAAGTTCACATCTTCGAAAAAAATCAAATAAAAAAGTTATTGCGAAAAAACCGTTTTTGGGTGGCTCACCCTAAGTCAAAATTTAAAATTGACCTACTATGTTCAAATTAAGAGCTAGATAAACGGCGTATTCGACAAAGTTGCTCAAAATAGCATTGCCTACAACTTTGCTGAAGAACTCGATCGCGTATGACTTGAAATTTAAAAATTATATTCCAGATTTGCGTTAAGACGAGGACCACCCTAATCAAAAATTTTTGGAAAAGATGCAGCAAACAAATTCAAACAACTTCTCCGAAGACCCCAAATGCCTAAATTTAACGAAAACAGAGATACGGATTTTTTTCCTGCTAAAATGTGGATTCGGACCATTGTGCAATGATTTACCTATCCAAGATGAGTTATATTTGAAAATAATAATTGACCACCGGAAACCGAGTTTCTCCTTAAAAACTTCACAGAATCCAAACATGGCTGCCATAATGGCCAACTTGAACCCCTACTCACGTTATCAAAGGCATTGACCATGAAAAATTGATAGACCAACGCACCAGCTCTTATTCAACTGTGTCCTTCTTTTTTTTTTTTTTAATTTGGCCAAGTTATTTAAACAACGTAACTGATTTTTTTTTGCTTTATTCAGCAGAGGTGGTTCCCAAGAAGTTTCACCTTAAACAATTTAGTATTTTTTAATCTTCCAAAGGTTTTATGAAAAAAAGGACAAGGTTTTTAGAACAAAAAAAAAACTCCCAGCATCCTAAAAATATTGAACGAATTTGTTGAAGTACACTTTTTAAAACTTCTTCACGAATACTGATGAATATTATGCTTCAGGTATCAGGAATATTTCACAGAACAACAAAATTCCACCCACGTGTGAAATTCAAATTTCACCCGCAATTTTATCGGAAAAGTCTCCTGACACATCATTTATATTTTTTTTTAAATATTCTATCAAAATACATTTTCTGGTTTACCTGATTATCAACTGTCAATAAAATTTCTTCAGAAATAATAAGGCTTGAATATTATATAAAACGTATTCATGAAATTCTTAAGGAACTCCCTAAACGAATTCCCTACAAAAATACTTTATTTTTTTTCCTAAAAATCAAAAAAAAATCTTAGAATTCCAACATAATTTTAAATTAAAGAGAAGCTTTGCCTTCTCCAAAGTTTCGGTCACAATTTCATCTAAAGGACCTGCCATAAACGACTCTATTATTTAAAGTCATGCAAAACTCTCTCTGCAAGACTCTATTATTTGCAAAGAACTACTGAACCAAAAAACTGGGCATATAACATATTTTTAGTTATTTTGTATTGAAATTACTAATCGCCCTAATTGACTCCAAAATTCCCTGAGAATTCTAGATTTTTCTTTGTATTCAAAAATTGAATAGAAGGTTGAAGGCAAAGACAATAACGGATTTTTAATGTCAGTATTCGGTGCCTTAATAAATATTTTTTTTTTACATTGTACACCACAAACGAAAACCTTTTACTTTTTCTTTTTCTGGTCATGGCATCCCCACTGGAACACAGCCTTCTCGCAGTTTGTAGTAATTGTGGTCTACAGAAGACAATGGATGGCAGCGGAAGCGGAACTGTTTAGTGCAGCTGGCTCTGTTTCCGCTGCTTTTATGCTTTAAGGTACACCGGGGCAAGAAGAAACGCGAAGTTTTCAAAATGATGTCAATACAGCATGGAAATTTATCCTTTACTTAAAGATTGTTTGATTTAAAATCTTGTGTTATGGCATTCAAGTTGTTTATAATGAATAGATAGCATCATGTTATCCCGCTGTTTCATCTTACTCCACCCGCTTAAATTTGCCCCGGTGTACCTTAATTTCCAAAGTGTTCTATACCGAAAACATCCTCTGCCTCGTGTCCACGTCACACACTTAACCCTCGAGCGATCGCGCTGTTGTATTTTGTACAACACAATGAAAAAATCTCGCTTCTTGTACTCAACATTAGCGTGGTGCTGACGCAGGTAGTCAACCGCGCGAGTTACGGAAGGTTAATACTGGATGCGGTTAAAGGAAAGCATGCTTATCACAACAGTGAGCACAATTTCTAAAGGAATCACTGGAAAAATCTTTGAAGGCATCTTATGTGGAAGAATCCCACGAGAAACCTAAAAAAAAAAAACAAAATTCAAATCACTGGAGAAATTTTTCGTGGAATTCCCAGGGAGGGTGCAGGCACGTCAAACTCCAACAAACTACGCCTACCTAACATGCATCGAGTGGGCCTTCCCAAACAGCACAATGCGATTTCGCGGGCCATCCCCATCGGCAACACAAACCGATTTCCAAGCAGGATTCGACCAGGCCCAGGTCGCGTTGCCAGTCGACACTAACACGCTAACACACTATCAAAAGTTGAGCAGTAGGTCTACCTTACCGCTTGCGGATCCCCTGGGAATTCCAGTTGAAATTTCAATAGGAATCCCTTGAAGAACTCGTGGAAAAGTTAGCCGAGGCATTAGAGGACGAAACTTTACAAGAATTCCTGTAATTTCTGTAGAAACCTCTAGAGGAGTTCCAGGATTAATTGTTTGAGTAATTTCTGAAGGTATCCCTATTGTAATATCCGACTAAATTCGTGCAGGCATCCATAGAGGAATTCCTTGGAGAATCACTGAAGGAATTCCTATTGAAATCTCTAAAAAAATCTCGGTTAGGATTTCAGATGAAATTCCTGGAGAAATGTACGTATGAATTGCTGAAAAAATGTGCTGGGGAATTTCTGGTTCCTCCAGCAAAAATGGCTTCACAAATTCTAATATGTATTCAGGGAGAATTCCTAGCAAGATATTCTAGGAGAATTTCTGCAGGATTCCAGAAAAAAAAAACAAAAGAGAAAATCCTTATGCAATAGCAAGAGACATGGTATTCCTGTAGGAATACCACGTAGAAGTCTTGGAGAAATCCTACGGGGACTCCGAGAAATCCATAGAAGAAGCCCTATATGGAAGGTTATAGAGAGTAATCCTGATGAAATCCTCTGAGATAAATTGATTGATCAAGTTCTGGAAAATAACTGAAGACATCCATAGAAATTCAGTTGAAGAAATCTCTAGAGGTATCTCCATAGAAATCTCTTGACAAATCACCGGTAGAATTTCTGAAGGGATACTAAGAAGGAAATCCCTACATAAATTACTTTATGGATCAACGGAGTAGCTCTAGAAGGAATTTCTGGATACATCCCTAGCGGAGTTCCTGTAAAGAATCCTTGTAAAAGTGCTGCAGGAATACCAGCAAAAATTTCTAAAGGAATCCCAAGAAAAACTTATTTTGGTATCACAGGACAATAGAGGTAATAAACTATAGAGGAAGAATGTCGCTGACGTCGCCGCCGAAACATCTCTTGCTGGCGAAGATAGGGAAGGGAGGGATATAAGTGTCAAAGCGAAAAAGTATGCTGTTTGACAGATAGATACCCGGCATGTTTGCGAACGAGAACAAAGGGAACAGCAGCAACATTCGTCCTCTATGGTTTATTAACTCTATTCACAGGACGAATTCCTGCAAAAATGCTTATGGATATAAAGACTGAACTCTAAAAAAGTGAGACACAAAATAATGCATAACTTTTGATTGCGTGCACAAAAACAGCTGATTTTTTAACAATGCTATTTATATGTAGTTAATACCATAAAATTTCATCAAAATCGGTTAAGTATTGGCACAGATATTGTCGATACAATAAAATGTGATTTTGGGAACTTTGAACATCCATTTTTAAATTAGGCTATAGCTTTGTTGTTAGCTAATCCAAACGTTCGAATATTTGACTGTAGCCGAGTAAGGCATAATAAGTGGTGAAAATTTCATCATAATCGGTTCAATAAGTATTGAGTATTTTAAGTATTTTAACCATTCAAGCAAAAAAAAACGGGGTTTTCAAATTTTGAGCATTTTTTAACACGTTAAAATCAGTGTGAACTATTTTGATTGTAGAACTGGTAACACTGTCCCTAGAAAGTGTTGATTCAATCTCGGCAGACGGGATTGATGGTCTAGTGGCTACCGCTTCTGATTCATATGCAGAAGGTCCTGGGTTCAATCCCTGTCCCGTCCCCTTTCGTCTACTTTATATCTTTCTCTCCACTTTCTCTATACTCTCCTTTCTATATATACAACTCATGTATATACAAATGTTCATAGCCATCGCTAGAACCAGAAACGGTTGAAAAGCCGTTTCCCTTCCTTCCAACTTTCACAACACAGTGTAAATCTATCAGATAACGCCTACAGATTATGCAATCAAGCGAACTGTGCCGCTTTAGCTTCATAGAAATAATCGCACTAATCTACCACCTTACGCCTGGCATCCACGCACCAATGTGTGAGCCCTCTGTCAAACATATCCCACCAACACTCCGACATCCGCATGAGTTTGTGCAGACGCAGAGGTATATTTGGTCTAATGTGGATACAAACGATTGCAATCATCACTTCTTCCCCCTTCCCCACATTGACCTGCAACCTGACGTGACAGGCGCCATTGTCGTCTAAAAATAGAAAATCACCAACGCTCACACACTGAAGATGCCTGCTTGTCCCCGGCAGATAATCTCATTGATTCCTTGTGTGAGCTAGTCTGGCGATACTGGAGTAGCATCTACGGGCGGTCAATCAAGCTCAAGCTCCAGCTCAAGCTGTAGAACTGGCAACACTGTCCCGATTTTTATAAAACTTTGACAGTGTAAAATTGTGCCAAACTGATTTCAGTGAAAATTCAGCCATTTTGGTTGAATACTGTCAAAGTTAGAGTGGTTTGAATTTCACTATACTAAAAACCATATCTGCTTGTGACATACTGTCACATACAGGGTGTTTGGTTCCGGGTTTTGGATATTTTCAGGGCTGATAGGTCTTGATGAGAGATGAAAAAGTTCCCATGGAACATAGGGTCGGAAATCACTGCTAAGTGAGTTAATCACATTTTAAGTTTTTAATTTTTGGTTATCTTTGAAGTCCTATATCTGCTAAACTATCAATCGTACAAACTTTATCAGCGCACGAATTGAAAGCTAATTACTTCTACTTTCTTAGTCTCTTGGACGTAAACTTTGTAAAAATAGTTTAAAAGGCCTTAAATTGAAAAATAATGCAAAATTGGTCGAAAAAATCGACTCTTTTTTGGACATTTTTGATGATTTAAATATGAAAATAAAGCTTTTGTTAAAAAAGTTCTTCTACAAAACATGCACGAACTTGTTCCCTAAAAATGTTTCTTTGACACCAAAACTCTATCTTTTGTAGTTAAGCCAAAAAATGGTTTTGAAAATAACGTTCCAAATTGCATTAACTTCATGCCAAAACAATGGTCATCACCCTATCCGTCGTGCGTTCGTGTGCTGTTGCTCCACGGCATGCGGACGACTACTGCTGCTGGCTTGGCTGCTGGTGATGTCATCGCATACAGAAAACGAGCTCGCTCTTTGTCGCGTTACATCTCCGCCTGTGGAATCACTCGAGGCGGAGTTTGGATTTGCGCATACTAAGTGCGACGTGCAGTTAACTTGTTTTTCGACGGAGCGAAAGGAAAGCGTCGACGAAAGTGTATTTACAAGAGCAACCATTTAAATCCTTCGCACTCGTAGCTCTGCTGCGGTGCTGTTCAGATGGGGGGGGTCTGGGCGTGCGGCAATTTAGAGCATGCACGCTCGTTGAAAACTACTCTAAAGTGAGTCGTTTTCGACTCACTTTGGCAAAAAGTGGAACAGCTTAAAAGAGAGTATTCGATAGTTACTCACTTTAGAGTAAAGCTGATTTTTTACAAAAATAGAGTAACTCTAACTCACTTTTATTTTATTTGAAATTATCAAAATGAGTAGATTTCTACTCAGTTTTACAGATTTGTTTTGTTATTTCCTTTTTGACTTGGATAGAAAAAATGCGAAAAAATGAAACATATCACACACATTTTATTGCTAATTAAAAAGCCTAACAAAATAACAATGTTATTTACAAATAATCTTAAACAATATTTTTGATCTTGAATTAAAGGTACAGATCAGCATACAGTTGAGATCGAGGTTGGATTCATTCGAAGGTTCCTGCGGTTCCTGCGAGGCTTCGAGGCAATGCTGCATCTCTTTGGAGGTCTTGCAGAATAATGTTAATTTGATGTTAATCGTGTTTGGTAATCCTTTTGAAACATTATTTTAAGTTGAATATCTTGAAAACACGTCATGATTCGCTTAGCACCGCGGGGCTCTGGGCAAGTTCCTGGCTCGGTTCCTGGAAAACAATAATCATGAATTATTGAACAATAACTTCATTATTTCGTATGTAGCTAATATAAATAAACTTACCATGCCTTCTTAAAACAAACTTCGCAGGAAACAAGTGATCAATTCGTCTGTACTTCAATATTCAACGAAGAATGAATATTCGGTGAATACTTTCACAGCAGCAACTTAGGATTATTTTCACAAGATTTGACCGTTACATGTGAGTGAATTTAAACAGCCAATACTCAAAAGAGAGTAAAGCGCAGTTTTTTGGTAACTGAGTAGAAAGCTACTCAGTTCGTCAAAATAATGTTACTCACTTTTGACAGTTATTGCCAAAGTATTGAAGTGAGTCGAAAACGACTCACTTTAGAGTAGTTTTCAACGAGCGTGTGCACTTATTTGATGCATTTCATTTTTTTTTTGTATGATGTGCAAGGATAATGATTCTTCTTATTTCTTGCATAACAATCCCACTGGAACAGAGCCTGTTTCTCAGCTCAGATGTAAAACATACAGCAATAAATTCCTTTGCAACCAATCATGGGGGATCCATGGGAAATGATACCTTTGAGGAATCTAATCAATAAGTAGGACACTAGGTTGGACATTTTAGGAGAAGTTGGGTATTCTTAAGGGACATTGGGGATTTTTAGGAGATATTGGGGAGGGTAAAGGGAACTTAGGAATCATGGCGGTCCTTGAGAAATGATACCTTTGGGGAATCTAATCAACAAGTTGGATATTTAAGGAGAAGTTGGAGATTCTTAAGGAACATTGGGGATTTTTAGGAGATATTGGGGATTTTTAAGGAACATTGGGGATTTTTAGGCGATATTGGGGAGGTTAAAGGGAACTTAGGAATCATGGAGGTCCTTGGAAAATGATACCATTGGGGTGTCTAATCAACAAGTTGAACATTTTAGGAGTAGTTGGGGATTCTTAAGGAACATTGGGGATTTTTAGGAGATATTGGGCATTTTTAAGGAACCTTGGGGATTTTTAAGGAACATTGGGAATTTTAAGGAGATATTGGGAAGGGGAAAAGGGAACTTAGGAATCATGGCGGTCCTTGAGAAAGGATACCTTTGGGGAATCTAATCAACAAGTTGGATATTTAAGGAGAAGTTGGAGATTCTTAAGGAACATTGGGGATTTTTAGGAGATATTGGGGATTTTTAAGGAACATTGGGGATTTTTAGGCGATATTGGGGAGGTTAAAGGGAACTTAGGAATCATGGAGGTCCTTGGAAAATGATACCATTGGGGTGTCTAATCAACAAGTTGAACATTTTAGGAGTAGTTGGGGATTCTTAAGGAACATTGGGGATTTTTAGGAGACATTGGGAATTTTTAAGGAACATTGGGGATTTTTAAGGAACATTGGGGATTTTTAGGAGATATTGGGAAGGGGAAAAGGAACTTAGGTATCATGGCGGTCCTTGAGAAATGATACCTTTGGGGAATCTAATCAACAAGTTGGCCATTTTAGGAGATATTGGGGATTTTTAAGGAACATTGGGGATTTTTAGGAGATATTAGGGCGGGTAAAGGAAACTTAGGAATCATGGGGGTCCTTCGGAAATGATACCTTTGGAGAATCTAATCAACAAGTTGGATATTTTAGGAGAAGTTGGGGATTTTTAAGGAACATTGGGGATTTTTAGGAGATATTGGGGAGGGTAAAGGAAACTTAGGAATCATGGGGGTCCTTGGGAAATGATACCTTTGGGGAATCTAATCAATAAGTTGGATATTTTAGGAGAAGTTGGGGATTCTTAAGGAACATTGGGGATTTTTAGGAGATATTGGGGCGGGTAAAGGGAACTTTGGAACCATGGGGGTCCTTGGGAAATCATACCTTTGGGGAATCTAATCGACAAGTCGGACATTTTAGGAGAAGTTGGGGGTTCTTAAGGAACATTTGGGATTTTTAGGAGATATTGGGGAGGGTAAAGGAAACTTAGGAATCATGGGGGTCCTTGGGAAATGATACCTTTGGGGAATCTAATCAACAAGTTGGATATTTGAGGAGAAGTTGGGGATTCTTAAGGAACATTGGGGATTTTTAGGAGATATTGGGAAGGGGAAAAGGAACTTAGGTATCATGGCGGTCCTTGAGAAATGATACCTTTGGGGAATCTAATCAACAAGTTGGCCATTTTAGGAGATATTGGGGATTTTTAAGGAACATTGGGGATTTTTAGGAGACATTGGGAATTTTTAAAGAACATTGGGGATTTTTAAGGAACATTGGGGATTTTTAGGAGATATTGGGAAGGGGAAAGGGAACTTAAGAATCATGGCGGTCCTTGAGAAATGATACCTTTGGGGAATCTAATCAACAAGTTGGACATTTTAGGAGATATTGGGGATTTTTAAGGAACATTGGGGATTTTTAGGAGATATTGGGAAGGGTAAAGGAAACTTAGGAATCATGGGGGTCCTTCGGAAATGATACCTTTGGGGAATCTAATCAACAAGTTGGATATTTTAGGAGAAGTTGGGGATTCTTAAGGAACATTGGGGATTTTTAGGAGATATTGGGGCGGGTAAAGGGAACTTTGGAACCATGGGGGTCCTTGGGAAATCATACCTTTGGGGAATCTAATCGACAAGTCGGACATTTTAGGAAAAGTTGGGGGTTCTTAAGGAACATTGGGGATTTTTAGGAGATATTGGGGAGGGTAAAGGAAACTTAGGAATCATGGGGGTCCTTGGGAAATGATACCTTTGGGGAATCTAATCAACAAGTTGGCCATTTTAGGAGATATTGGGGATTTTTAAGGAACATTGGGGATTTTTAGGAGATATTAGGGCGGGTAAAGGAAACTTAGGAATCATGGGGGTCCTTCGGAAATGATACCTTTGGGGAATCTAATCAACAAGTTGGATATTTTAGGAGAAGTTGGGGATTTTTAAGGAACATTGGGGATTTTTAGGAGATATTGGGGCGGGTAAAGGAAACTTAGGAATCATGGGGGTTCTTGAAAAATGATACCTTTGGGGAATCTAATCAACAAGTTGGATATTTTAGGAGAAGTTGGGGATTCTTAAGGAACATTGGGGATTTTTAGGAGATATTAGGGCGGCTAAAGGAAACTTAGGAATCATGGGGGTCCTTCGGAAATGATACCTTTGGGGAATCTAATCAACAAGTTGGCCATTTTAGGAGATATTGGGGATTTTTAAGGAACATTGGGGATTTTTAGGAGATATTAGGGCGGGTAAAGGAAACTTAGGAATCATGGGGGTCCTTCGGAAATGATACCTTTGGGGAATCTAATCAACAAGTTGGATATTTTAGGAGAAGTTGGGGATTTTTAAGGAACATTGGGGATTTTTAGGAGATATTGGGGCGGGTAAAGGAAACTTAGGAATCATGGGGGTTCTTGAAAAATGATACCTTTGGGGAATCTAATCAACAAGTTGGATATTTTAGGAGAAGTTGGGGATTCTTAAGGAACATTGGGGATTTTTAGGAGATATTGGGGCGGGTAAAGGAAACTTAGGAATCATGGGGGTTCTTGAAAAATGATACCTTTGGGGAATCTAATCAACAAGTTGGATATTTGAGGAGAAGTTGGGGATTCTTAAGGAACATTGGGGATTTTTAGGAGATATTGGGAAGGGGAAAAGGAACTTAGGTATCATGGCGGTCCTTGAGAAATGATACCTTTGGGGAATCTAATCAACAAGTTGGCCATTTTAGGAGATATTGGGGATTTTTAAGGAACATTGGGGATTTTTAGGAGATATTAGGGCGGCTAAAGGAAACTTAGGAATCATGGGGGTCCTTCGGAAATGATACCTTTGGGAAATCTAATCAACAAGTTGGCCATTTTAGGAGATATTGGGGATTTTTAAGGAACATTGGGGATTTTTAGGAGATATTAGGGCGGGTAAAGGAAACTTAGGAATCATGGGGGTCCTTCGGAAATGATACCTTTGGGGAATCCAATCAACAAGTTGGATATTTTAGGAGAAGTTGGGGATTTTTAAGGAACATTGGGGATTTTTAGGAGATATTGGGGCGGGTAAAGGAAACTTAGGAATCATGGGGGTTCTTGAAAAATGATACCTTTGGGGAATCTAATCAACAAGTTGGATATTTTAGGAGAAGTTGGGGATTCTTAAGGAACATTGGGGATTTTTAGGAGATATTGGGGCGGGTAAAGGGAACTTTGGAACCATGGGGGTCCTTGGGAAATCATACCTTTGGGGAATCTAATCGACAAGTTGGACATTTTAGGAGAAGTTGGGGGTTCTTAAGGAACATTGGGGATTTTTAGGAGATATTGGGGATTTTTAAGGAACATTGGGGATTTTTAAGGAACATTGGGGATTTTGAGGAGATATTGGGGCGGGTAAAGGGAACTTAGGAACCATGGGGATCCTTAGGAAATGATACCTTTGGGGAATCTAATCGACAGGTCGGACATTTTAGGAGAAGTTGGGGGTTCTTAAGGAACATTGGGGATTTTTAAGGAATATTGGGGATTTTTAGGAGATATTGGGGGTCCTTGAGAAATGATACCTGTGGGGAATCTGTTCGACAAGTAGGACATTTTAGGAGAAGCTGGGGATTCTTAAGGAACATTGGGGATTTTTTATTGGGGAGGGTAAAGGGAATTTAGGAATCATGGGGGTCCTCGGGAAATGATACCTTTGGGGAATCTAATCAACAAGTTGGACATTTTAGGAGAAGTTGGGGATTCTTAAGGGACATTGGGGATTTTTAGGCGATATTGGGGAGGGTAAAGGGAACTTAGGAATCATGGCGGTCCTTGAGAAATGATACCTTTGGGGAATCTAATCAACAAGTTGGCCGTTTTAGGAGATATTGGGGATTTTTAAGGAACATTGGGGATTTTTACGAAATATTTCGGATTTTTAAGGAACATTGGGGATTTTTAGGAGATATTGGGGCGGGTAAAGGGAACTTAGAAACCATGGGGGTTCTGGGAAATGATACTTTTGGAGAATCTAATCGACAAGTCGGACATTTCAGGAGAAGTTGGGGATTCTCAAGGAACATTGGGGATTTTTAGGAGATATTGGGGATTTTTAAGGAACATTGGGGATTTTTAGGAGATATTGAGAAGGGGATAAGGGAACTTAGGAATCATGGGGGTCCTCTTAGGAGAAGTTGGGGATTCTTAAGGGACATTGGGACATTTTTAGGCGATATTGGGACTGGTAAAGGGAACTTAGGAATCTTGTGGATCCTTGGGAAATGATACCTTTGGGGAATCTAATCCACAAGTTGGACATATTAGGAGAAGTTGGGGATTCTTAAGGGACATTGGGGCTTTTTAAGCGATATTGGGGAGGGTAAAGGGAACTTAAGAATCATGGCCGTCCTCAACAAGTTGGACATTTTAGGAGAAGTTGGGGATTTTTAAGGAACATTGGGGATTTTTTGGAGATACATACAGTAGACGTTCGGTCGTTGCAAACGGTTTAACTGCAATGCTTTTTAACTGCAAGTCCGGTAAGCGCAACAAATTTGCAGTTATCGCACCGCCAAACGTCAAAATCGTGCACCATGTTAGCCCAATTGAACAGTCGGATCACGTTCACGGTTATTTATTATCGTTTGACAACTTTTTGACAGCTGTCAGCCGTTGCAGTTACCGAATTTCGTTCGCTAAGTGAAACGTAAACATGTTGCAGTTATCGATCGTCTACTGTATTGGGGAGGGTTAAGGAAATTTAGGAATCTAATCGACAAGTTTGACATTTTAAAAGAAGTTGGGGATTTTTAAGGAATATTGGGGATTTTGAGGAGATATTGGGGATTTTAAAGGAACATTGGGGATTTTTAGAGGACAGGGGAGGGATTGGGGAGGTTAAAGGGAACTTTGGAATCATGGGGGTCCTTGGGAAATGATACCTTTGGGGAATCTAATCAACAAGTTGGCCATTTTAGAAGATATTGGAGATTTTTAAGGAACATTAAGGATTTTTACGAGATATTAGGAAGGGTAAAGGGAACTTAGGAATCATGGCGGTCCTCCCTTTGGGACATCTAATCAACAAGTTGGACATTTTAGGAGAAGTTGGGGATTCATTAGGAACATTGAGGATTTTTAGGAGATATTGGGGAGGGCAAAGGGAACTTAGGAATCATGGGGGTCCTTGGGTAATAATACCTTATGAAGAATCTAATCAATCAGTTGGCCATTTTAGGAGAAGTTGGAGATTCTTAAGGGACATTGGGGATGATGATTCCTATGTTTCCTTTACCCTCTCCAATATCTCCTAAAAATTACCAATGTTTCTTAAAAAATCCCCTACTTCTGCTAAAATGATCAACTTGTTGCTTGGGTTCCCCAAAGGTATCATTTCCCATGCAGACCCTCATAATTTCTAAGTTCGCCTTACCCTCCCAAATATCTCCTTAAATCCCAATCGTTCCTTAAAAAATCTCCAATATCTTCTCAAAAGCCCCAAAATTCCTTAAAAAATCCCCTTTATCTTCTAAAAAGCCCCAACATTCATTAAAAATCTCCAATATCTCCTCAAAATTTCCAATTTTCTTGAAGCATACCCAGCTTCTCCTAAAATGTCCAATTAAATCTAACGAATCCCAAAGGTATCATTTCCCAAGGACCCCCATGATTCCTAAGTTCCGATTACCCTACCAAATATCTCCAACAATTCCCAACGCTCCTTATAAAGTTCCCAATATCTCCTCAAAATCCCCAACGTCATGAATAATCTCCAATATCTCCTGAAAATCCCCAAAATTTCTTAAAAATCTCCAATATCTCCTAAAAATCCCAAATGTTCCTTAAAAATCTTCAAGGTTCCTTAAAAATCCCCAAAATCTCCTAAAAAATCCCAATGTTCCTTGAGAATCCCCAACTTCTCCTAAAATGTCCAACTTGTTAATAAGATTCCCCAAAGGTATCATTTCCCAAGGACCCCCATGATTCCTAAGTTCCCTTTACCCTCCCCAATATCTTCTAAAAATCCCTTGGGTTCCTTAAGAGTCCCCAACTTCTCCTTAAATATCCAACTTGTTGATTAGATTCCCAAAAGTTATCATTTCTCATGGACCCCCATGATTCCTAAGTTCCCATTACCCACCCCAATATCTCCTAAAAATGACCAATGTCCCTTAAGAATCCCCAACTTCTCCTAAAATGTCCAACTTGATGATAAGATTCAACAAAGGTATCATGTCTCAAGGACCCCCATGATTCCTAAGTTCCCTTTTC
Source organism: Aedes albopictus (assembly GCF_035046485.1). Lineage (NCBI taxonomy): Eukaryota > Metazoa > Arthropoda > Insecta > Diptera > Culicidae > Aedes > Aedes albopictus. Next base: position 496,921,334 of record NC_085137.1, on the reverse strand, counting down.
CCCTTCCAAATATCTCCTAAAATTCCCCAATGTTCCTTAAAAATCCCCAATGTTCCTTATAAATCCCCAATATCTCCTAAAAATCCCCAATGTTCCTTAAGAATCCTAAACTTCTCCTAAAATGTCCTACTTGTCCAATAGATTCCCCAAAGGTATCATTTCCCAAGGACCCCCATGATTCCTAAGTTCCCTTTACCCGCCCCAATATCTCCTAAAAATCCCCAATGTTCCTTAAAAATACCCAATATCTCGTAAAAATCCCCAATGTTCATTAAAAATCCCCAATATCTCCTAAAATGGCCAACTTGTTGATTAGAATTCTAAAAGGTATCATTTCCCAAGGACCTCCATGATTCCTAAGTTCCCTTTTCCCCTTCCCAATGTCTCCTAAAAATCCCCAATGTTCCTTAAAAATCCCCAATATCTCCTAAAATGGCCAACTTGTTGATTAGATTCCCCAAAGGTATCCTTTCTCAAGGACCGCCATGATTCCTAAGTTCCCTTTTCCCCTTCCCAATATCTCCTAAAAATCCCCAATGTTCCTTAAAAATCCCCAAGGTTCCTTAAAAATGCCCAATACCTCCTAAAAATCCCCAACGTTCCTTAAAAATCCCCAACTTCTCCTAAAATGGCCAACTTGTTGATTAGATTCCCAAAAGGTATCATTTCCCAAGGACCTCCATGATTCCTAAGATCCCTTTTCCCCTTTCGAATATCTCCTAAAAATCCCCAATGTTCCTTAAAAATCCCCAAGGTTCCTTAAAAATGCCCAATACCTCCTAAAAATCCCCAACGTTCCTTAAAAATCCCCAACTTCTCCTAAAATGGCCAACTTGTTGATTAGATTCCCCAAAGGTATCATTTCCCAGGGACCCCCATGGTTCCTAAGTTCCCTTTACCCGCCCCAATATCTCCTAAAAATCCCCAATATCTCGTAAAAGCCCCAATATCTCCTAAAATGTCCAACTTGTTGATTAGATTCCCCAAAGGTATCATTTCTCATGGACCGCCATGATTCCTAAGTTCCCTTTACCCTCCCCAATATCGCCTAAAAATCCCCAATGTCCTTTAAGAAACCCCAGCTTCTCCTAAAATGTCCAACTTGTTGATTAGATTCCCCAAAGGTATCATTTCTCAAGAACCGCCATGATTCCTAAGTTCCCTTCCCAAGATCTCCTAAAAATCTCCAATGTTCCTTAAAAATCTCCAAGGTTCCTTAAAAATGCCCAATATCTCCTAAAAATCCCCAATGTTCCTTAAAAATCCCCAATATCTCCCAATAATGTCCAATTTATTGATTAGATTCCCCAAAGGTATCATTTCTCAAGGACCCCCATGATTCCTAAGTTCCCTTTACCCTCCCCAATATCTCCTAAAAATCCCCAATGTTCCTTAAAAATCCCCAACTTCTCCTAAATTATCCAACTTGTTGATTAGATTCCCCAAAGGTATCATTTCTCAAGGACCGCCATGATACCTAAGTTCCTTTTCCCCTTCCCAATATCTCCTAAAAATCCCCAATGTTCCTTAAAAATCCCCAATGTTCCTTAAAAATTCCCAATGTCTCCTAAAATCCCTAATGTCCCTTAAGAATCCCCAACTTCTCCTAAAATGTCCAACTTGTTGATTAGATTCCCCAAAGGTATCATTTCCCAAGGACCTCCATGATTCCTTAGTTCCCTTTTCCACTTCCCAATATCTCCTAAAAATCCCCAATGTTCCTTAAGATTCCCCAACTTCTCCTAAAATGGCCAACTTGTTGATTAGATTCCCCAAAGGTATCGTTTCTCAAGGACCGCCATGATTCCTAAGTTCCCATCCAATATCTCCTAAAAATCTCCAATGTTCCTTAAAAATCCCCAAGGTTCCTTAAAAATGCTCAATATCTCCTAAAAATCCCCAATGTTCCTTAAAAATCCCCAATATCTCCTAAAATGTCCAATTTATTGATTAGATTCCCCAAAGGTATCATTTCTCAAGGACCGCCATGATTCCTAAGTTCCCTTTACCCTCCCCAATATCTCCTAAAATCCCTAATGTCCCTTAAGAATCCCCAACTTCTCCTAAAATGTCCAACTTGTTGATTAGATTCCCCAAAGGTATCATTTCCCAAGGACCTCCATGATTCCTTAGTTCCCTTTTCCACTTCCCAATATCTCCTAAAAATCCCCAATGTTCCTTAAGATTCCCCAACTTCTCCTAAAATGGCCAACTTGTTGATTAGATTCCCCAAAGGTATCGTTTCTCAAGGACCGCCATGATTCCTAAGTTCCCATCCAATATCTCCTAAAAATCTCCAATGTTCCTTAAAAATCCCCAAGGTTCCTTAAAAATGCTCAATATCTCCTAAAAATCCCCAATGTTCCTTAAAAATCCCCAATATCTCCTAAAATGGCCAACTTGTTGATTAGATTCCCCAAAGGTATCATTTCTCAAGGACCGCCATGATACCTAAGTTCCTTTTCCCCTTCCCAATATCTCCTAAAAATCCCCAATGTTCCTTAAAAATCCCCAATGTTCCTTAAAAATTCCCAATGTCTCCTAAAAATCCCCAATGTTCCTTAAGAATCCCCAATATCTCCTAAAAATCCCCAATGTTCCTTAAGAATCTCCAACTTCTCCTTAAATATCCAACTTGTTGATTAGATTCCCCAAAGGTATCCTTTCTCAAGGACCGCCATGATTCCTAAGTTCCCTTTTCCCCTTCCCAATATCTCCTTAAAATTCCCAATGTTCCTTAAAAATCCCCAAGGTTCCTTAAAAATGCCCAATATCTCCTAAAAATCCCCAATGTTCCTTAAGAATCCCCAACTACTCCTAAAATGTTCAACTTGTTGATTAGACACCCCAATGGTATCATTTTCCAAGGACCTCCATGATTCCTAAGTTCCCTTTAACCTCCCCAATATCGCCTAAAAATCCCCAATGTTCCTTAAAAATCCCCAATATCTCCTAAAAATCCCCAATGTTCCTTAAGAATCTCCAACTTCTCCTTAAATATCCAACTTGTTGATTAGATTCCCCAAAGGTATCATTTCTCAAGGACCGCCATGATTCCTAAGTTCCCTTTACCCTCCCCAATATCTCCTAAAAATCCCCAATGTCCCTTAAGAATACCCAACTTCTCCTAAAATGTCCAACCTAGTGTCCTACTTATTGATTAGATTCCTCAAAGGTATCATTTCCCATGGATCCCCCATGATTGGTTGCAAAGGAATTTATTGCTGTATGTTTTACATCTGAGCTGAGAAACAGGCTCTGTTCCAGTGGGATTGTTGCAAGAAATAAGAAGAATCATTATCCTTGCACATCATACAAAAAAAAAATGAAATGCATCAAATAAGTGCACACGCTCGTTGAAAACTACTCTAAAGTGAGTCGTTTTCGACTCACTTCAATACTTTGGCAATAACTGTCAAAAGTGAGTAACATTATTTTGACGAACTGAGTAGCTTTCTACTCAGTTACCAAAAAACTGCGCTTTACTCTCTTTTGAGTATTGGCTGTTTAAATTCACTCACATGTAACGGTCAAATCTTGTGAAAATAATCCTAAGTTGCTGCTGTGAAAGTATTCACCGAATATTCATTCTTCGTTGAATATTGAAGTACAGACGAATTGATCACTTGTTTCCTGCGAAGTTTGTTTTAAGAAGGCATGGTAAGTTTATTTATATTAGCTACATACGAAATAATGAAGTTATTGTTCAATAATTCATGATTATTGTTTTCCAGGAACCGAGCCAGGAACTTGCCCAGAGCCCCGCGGTGCTAAGCGAATCATGACGTGTTTTCAAGATATTCAACTTAAAATAATGTTTCAAAAGGATTACCAAACACGATTAACATCAAATTAACATTATTCTGCAAGACCTCCAAAGAGATGCAGCATTGCCTCGAAGCCTCGCAGGAACCGCAGGAACCTTCGAATGAATCCAACCTCGATCTCAACTGTATGCTGATCTGTACCTTTAATTCAAGATCAAAAATATTGTTTAAGATTATTTGTAAATAACATTGTTATTTTGTTAGGCTTTTTAATTAGCAATAAAATGTGTGTGATATGTTTCATTTTTTCGCATTTTTTCTATCCAAGTCAAAAAGGAAATAACAAAACAAATCTGTAAAACTGAGTAGAAATCTACTCATTTTGATAATTTCAAATAAAATAAAAGTGAGTTAGAGTTACTCTATTTTTGTAAAAAATCAGCTTTACTCTAAAGTGAGTAACTATCGAATACTCTCTTTTAAGCTGTTCCACTTTTTGCCAAAGTGAGTCGAAAACGACTCACTTTAGAGTAGTTTTCAACGAGCGTGCATGCTCTAAATTGCCGCACGCCCAGACCCCCCCCATCTGAACAGCACCGCAGCAGAGCTACGAGTGCGAAGGATTTAAATGGTTGCTCTTGTAAATACACTTTCGTCGACGCTTTCCTTTCGCTCCGTCGAAAAACAAGTTAACTGCACGTCGCACTTAGTATGCGCAAATCCAAACTCCGCCTCGAGTGATTCCACAGGCGGAGATGTAACGCGACAAAGAGCGAGCTCGTTTTCTGTATGCGATGACATCACCAGCAGCCAAGCCAGCAGCAGTAGTCGTCCGCATGCCGTGGAGCAACAGCACACGAACGCACGACGGATAGGGTGATGACCATTGTTTTGGCATGAAGTTAATGCAATTTGGAACGTTATTTTCAAAACCATTTTTTGGCTTAACTACAAAAGATAGAGTTTTGGTGTCAAAGAAACATTTTTAGGGAACAAGTTCGTGCATGTTTTGTAGAAGAACTTTTTTAACAAAAGCTTTATTTTCATATTTAAATCATCAAAAATGTCCAAAAAAGAGTCGATTTTTTCGACCAATTTTGCATTATTTTTCAATTTAAGGCCTTTTAAACTATTTTTACAAAGTTTACGTCCAAGAGACTAAGAAAGTAGAAGTAATTAGCTTTCAATTCGTGCGCTGATAAAGTTTGTACGATTGATAGTTTAGCAGATATAGGACTTCAAAGATAACCAAAAATTAAAAACTTAAAATGTGATTAACTCACTTAGCAGTGATTTCCGACCCTATGTTCCATGGGAACTTTTTCATCTCTCATCAAGACCTATCAGCCCTGAAAATATCCAAAACCCGGAACCAAACACCCTGTATATGACTATAACTTCTAAACGGTTAGATAAAATTTTGACACAATACTTCTACATACATACTTTACGTTCAGAAAAATTCTCATTGAAATTGGTTTGGTATTTTTGACTCTAGTTTAAGGTAAAAAAGTTATATTTTTTAAAGTGTTTATTTGCCCAAGGTTTTCAAATGGTAAGTCTTTTTTTTTTCGACGATATCTCCACCAACGCTTAACCCTCTAATACCCAAATTTTTGATTTTGATCTGAATATCATTTTGAGATTTTATGATTATTTTTGAAATAAATTTATTTTAAACTTTTTTCACGGAAAATTTTATTTTCCGTGTAATTTTAAGAAAAATCATTTTAGAGTGTATTCGATTCCCTTAAACTATTCTACTATGGTGACTATGGTAGAATGATTTGAGAAAAATTTAAAATATGTTATATGTAGCGGTTCAATACAAAATAATCAATGACTTCTGAAAGGTGACTAAAACATAAATTTTTCTATGATTTTTAAAAAATGTAAATACGCTTCGAAAGACACCAAAAACCATTTTGAGATATACAGAACAGTCCTAAGTATCAGCCAAAAATATAAAAAAAAGATTATCCACGAAACAAAAATTACAAAAATTCTCAAACTATACCCCGTTCAAAGGCGGGGTTGGGCATTAGAGGGTTAACCGATTTTTATTAAATTTTTATGGTAGATCTACACATAATGTACTATTTCTGGTAAAAAAATCAGCTATTTTTGTGCACGCAATCAAAGTTATACATTATTTTGTGTCTCATTTTTTTTCGAATCCAGTATTTATCTGAATGAGTTCTTATAGAAAATGCATGAAATGATACCTGGAGAAATTCGTGGATGAATCGCAGCAACAAATTGTGAAGGAATCCGGAAGGATTTTCGAAATGAATTTTGGAGAAATCCCAGGAAGAATCCCAACAGCAATTCCTGGAGCAATCCCAGCAGGATATCTATCGCATAAACCTCAGCATAAATTCCTGTAACAATCCCAACAAGGGGCCATCCAAAAACCACATCGACCACATTTTGTTCAACTCAGCCTCGAATACTCTATTGTTCATAAGAATGAAAATTTGTACAGAGCGTAGACTTGCAAAATAAGGACGGTCTATTCGTCATTGCATGATATTATCATCGTTACCATTGAAAGTTACCTTGTTCAAAACTGAAATCGAAAATATATTCACTGTTCACTTTTCAAATAATCAGTTCTAAATGAGAAAACTTCTATCGAAATTTCAGTGACGATTCTAGCAATGACGATTTTTTCAACCTTAAATCTGTTTACCCGTAAAACTGCTATAATAGAGCCTTTCAAACTCCTATTCGAGATTACACAACTCCACTAACTCTACGAATGTAGGGGCAAAGAGCAAACCAAAGACAAAAATGTTGCCATCATATCTCATTTTATCATTTTTAAGTTATTTATGAATAACACTAAATAACTCGCTAGTGAGAGTGAGAAAAACATGAGAAGATCAAATTTCGCTATTGAAAGCTAAATGGTCAAACTTATTATTAGTTTGTTGGGAATAAGAACTAAAAGAACAAACATAAAAATTGTCTTTGTACCGAAAAATATATCAATTATTATTATAATTTATTTTTAATTATAAATTTAGAAAGAAAAATATATCAATCATATCTAATTTTGTTATTATAAGATTAAACCAAGAATAAAACATTTCTGAACTTAAAATACAGATTTCCCCAATTATAAGAACAAAATGTACAATTATGATAAACTTTTTTGAAATAACTTATTTTGTATTTACTTTGTTCTCAATAACACGATAATAACCGATACAGTTATTCTACAGTTTAAAATATGTTGTCCTTGGTTTGTTCTTATAATGATGAAATTAATTATTATTGAGTTATTTTCTGGTACAGAGTTAGTTATTATTTTTGTGCTTTTAGCTCTTATTCCCAACAAACCAATACCAATTTTTGCCATTCAGCTATTCAATTTCAAGGGCAATTTTATCTTTTTATGTAATTTTCTTCTGCCCGGGATTTGATAGAACAAACACAAATCTGTTGGCAGCGATTGTATTACGAGCCACGAAGATTTTAATAAAAATCTAAACATTTGTGTAATTAAGTTTCATAAAACCATAATTGGCTTCCTTAGCGGTATTGCGATAATTTCATATTCTGAATCTGCATGCCAAACTGAGCCGAAATCCAAATTTTTATGAATTTTGGAGCCCAGGAACCTATTAAAAAATCAATTTGAATTTGCATGCGAGCGATTTGTCGAATCACCCCTCGTTGCATTTTGTACTGGGCGGAGCTGTCAAACAGTTGCCCAGCTGTCAAAAGGTGATTTCGAATAATCTCTTTGAAATTAATTTTAGGTAGGTATCAAAATAAGGTTCTGAAAATCTGAAAAAAAATCATTTTTCAAAATTTAAAAACCCAATTGGGGCAAACTCGTACTCTAAAGAGAAGACAAGTGTGATATTTTTTTAAGACATCTTTTGATAAATTCTACAGTTTCCTGAAAAGTTTCAAAATGAATATTTGCAGAAATTACTGTTTTTTTTTGGAGGTTATCAGGAGTACATATATTTTTATTGAAAATTGTAATTGATCCTTTGGAGACGTTTCTAATAAAAATGTTTGATGGAATTCCTGGTGCAATCAGAGGAAGTATTTCCAAAGCAATTTTCCGAAGTTGTCGCCGCCTAGAATTGGAAGTGACACCTGCACCTTGTCTTTCTGATTTCATAGCTTTCAGTATTGTTTTTCCGCGATGCTGATTGTTGTCCTTTTTAGGCTCCTCAGAAGATTGTGAAGACTTTCCTTAGATGAAATTCCCAGGATAAACTCAGAAGATATTTGTGGTTGAAATTTCTAAACTTGTCTATGTACAAAGCCTAGGTTTCTAACGTAAGTCTTTAGTGGAGTATTTTTAGTATAATCTTCAGAAGAAGTTTGGAAAAAAAATCTAAATAAATTATTGATAGGATCTCTAAAAGAATCCCAAAAAATATATCTATATATCGAGTTGTTACATTCTTTTTTAGTATAACACAATTTGATTAAATGCCAGCTTTCCCCGACAAAAACAAAATTCTGTAACGAAATTTGAATGCATTTTAAAAATAGTTCCAGGGCTGACGAAATTTTGAACTTTTTACTTATATTAGAGTTAAGAGTTCAGATTCCAGACAGATGTCTAAATCATCTAATTGTACATGGAACAAGCATTTTTAAGGCATCATCTGAAGTAGTTTGTGGGAGAATCTCTGAATGGATGGGAATCCGTTCTATATTATTAACGAGATGTTTGGCCCTAGGTTATTTTAACTCGGGACCCACGCTTTACTCCCCGTCTGAAGGAAGAACTCATATTTAGTGAGTTTATCGGGAGTGGGATTTGATCCTAGATCCTCGGCATGAAAGGCATGTGCTTTAACCATCACCTCTCCCCACCCGTTAGGGAATATCTAGATTTGTAGGAATCTTTGTAGGAATCTCATTCATAGGGGAAATTCTGATAAGTAAATCTTGGAGAATGTTTGAACGAATTTCTGTAAAGATTGATTGATTTGTCTTTGTTATAGAGACTTTCAGCCCTTTGCTGGTTTCTGTAAAGAAACCTGGAAACACACGTGGTAGAGTTCCAGCTATAGCTTTGTGTAATTCAGGCTATTATTGCAATATTATCAAGATTAGTTTACGAATCTTTAAGATTAGCGCATTTCAAACCATTAATAGGAGGTCTAGTCATCCTCCTGGATGATTCGGATTGCCATGATTTTCTGCATGACATATTTTTGGTATGATATCTAAAAACTTACTAGCTAAAGGAATCTGACGTTGTGTATTCCAGTGAATGTCAACGAGTATGTCCAAGTAAAAATCTACTCTGGGCCAAGATATAACAAAACTCCTTCCAAAGTTAATATTTTTTTTACTGTAACAAAAGACAAGATATTTCAAGATATTTAAATTTCAAACAGTAAATGCTTGATTTTTGCACAATATAATTCTGGCAATATAATTTGATAAATTATTTACTAATTATGTGAAATGGAAGACAAACATTTGAACATTTTTTGCAACACAAAACATTTGGCATGTTTCCAAAATCGAACGGGCATTGTAGTTCCAAACAGTTAACAACTTCACAATTACGTATTGTAAATTCCCTTAGTTTGATGAAACAAAGTACTTTAACTTTCCCTAAACTTTTCAGGTTCCTCCAGATAGGCGACACTCTAATGAATTCTAACGACCCTTAAAACGATGCCAACTCAACAGTCATACTTACGAGTAACCCTTTGTAGCAGACGCTGCCACAACACCCCATCCGGTTAGTGTTAGTCAAAACGGGTGATTCGGGCGATGAGTCACAGAGCGCAGCAAAACCAAAAGCAAGTAGATTTCTCTGGGAAATAAATGGAAAACCAATCGCTTCCAATTGAACGCTGGTTTGATTTTGTTTCAATTTTTTTGACAAATTTTATTCACCATTTTACCATGAGCTTACTGTTTTGGTTTTCGTTTTATGTTTTGTTATAAAAAATAGATAAAATGCGTTCTGTTTTAACCTAACTTAACGGAAAAGCACACACTCTAACTGCGGCTGCAGCGTTCCGGTACACAGAAATTTCAGTGTAAGTGTTTTAGGAGTTTTAAATGTGGAACGAATAGCTTTCTTTGAACGATCGTTTTTAGGTTTATGGATTATTTATAAATGCAGTACTAGCTTGCATCCGATAAAGTGACTCGTTCTCTCTCGCTTACTCACTCATACAACCGCTAGGCTAGTTTGTTAAACGACTTTCTTATGGCAACAAAGGAACAATTAACTGGTTCTAAAACGCACTAGAAATACATTAGCATCTTGATATTTTCTGCTGGTTTCGACAGACTTTATATGGAACAAATCGGACAGACTTCAGTTACGCGTTATCGGAAAAAGTAGTACTAGAGTAAGAGCGAGTTTTTTTTTTGGAAATTGCACGTCTACACATACACACACGCCCCCTCGCATTCACGCGTGATGTGAACCTGGATCTGACAGTACAAAGCATGTGTATACATGTGTGCGTGCCGCGAAGGAGTGATTCTTATCTTGTAGGTAGGTAGTACTAGATTAGTCGTTTAGTGTGTTTTTCAATATGATTTAGAGTTTGGCTCGTTGTTTCCTAAAACGTGTACGGAGAAAGAAAGAACATATATAAAACAAATAAACGGTGGATGTAGTAAAATGTTATGATTTCGACAAACTACATAGGATAACGTGAGCAACATAAATTGGCGGGATTTTGGGGAAGCTACATCGATGAGGCGAACCTCTCGGCCAGGTCCGCATTGAGGAGATTGCTGCTACGAAAATGCGACGCACTACGAAAAAGGAAAACGAAAGCAGTGTGTTTAAATACATGTAAAAGGGTACAAAGGAATTAAAAAACCGAAATCAATACCAAATACAAAGTCACATGCAGGTGCAGCAGATGATACAGGAATTTTGAAAAAGCGTCAAAGCAAGTCTTCTTCGGTCAGTCACGACGACGACAGGATAGGCACGGTCTTCAAAACTTCATCAAGTGTTTGGCTTCGAAGCTGCAAAAGGTGAAGTGCGACGGTAAAGGTTTAGCGCCAGATTTACATTCCGAAACTGTGTGTGTATCGTTAGAGGGTCACGGTGCTTCATTTATCGATTTTTATCGAAAAAAAGAGTGAGCTATGGTAGCTTTTAACGCTGCTTGGTTCGCATTTCTTCTTGATTTCTCTGAAGAAATTCTAAAGGAAGCGTTGAAGCACTTCCTGAGAGAATTACCAGAAGAATGTTTGGGAAGTTTAAAAAGAAAATCTTAAGGTGGAATTGTCAAAGCAAGTTCTAGACGAATTGTCGAAGGTATTCCTAAAAGAGTTCCCCCAGGAATCATAGGAGTAATTTCTTTAGGGATCGTCAGAGGGACTCCAGGAGTACAAATCTAGTACTTCACCGATCGTATCATGTTTCTGAAAAAAAAACTGAGGTATTTCTGGATATACCTGTGCATCTTCTGGAGGAATTTTCGAGAGAATTTTTGGAAGGTACGTGCAACAGAAATTCCTAGACTGCCAAAGAAAGTCCAGGATGAATCACAAGAGGACTACTCAACGAATTTCCGGTGAAGAAGTAGGAATTAAATGAAGAATTTTGTCGGAGAAATTGCTGGATGAATTGCATAGGACTTGCGGGAACATTTTTTCGGCTGATAGTGCAGTGTTAAAAGGGCATTATGTTATTTTTCATACACATTTGCACAACAAAGCAGTTAAAAGTTCTAGTTGATAACAATAAATAAAGCACTATGAGAGTAGTACTGCGACCGGTTAGGTAGATTACATTCGAAAAGGTTTTTAGGATAGTTAAGAATAGAGAAATCGTGTATTAGTATTGCAGTTAAATTTTGAATTTTTATTATTTGTACAATAATTGTTCTAGCAAGCCAATGGGTTAGATTCTCTAGTTTTGTTACTAGCATTCGTTTAGAAGTTTCAACATGACAAGTTGACTGATAATTCTGTTCAGCACTGCGTTTCTCGCTTCGGGAAGTGTTCATTCAGGTAAAACATTGAAACACTCATTCGGAACGTTAATCACTATTCTCTATTGAACTATTTTTCTTCGTTTATAACAATATGATAACAAACAAAAACATACATCAATCATATACAAATACATAAAATTGGGTTTCTTCCTTTGCATCAGGAGCTACGTATTCGTTAGCTTACTAACAAGATCAACTAAAATTTACAGCTTTCATTAAAAAACAAAACTAAATATTGCACGTGAGCAGCTCAGCAACTGTGTAAGTAATGGTTGGTGTTCATGATTTGAATCGACTTTATGACACCTAGAATTTTACGACTTTCGATATAAACTTTAAACAACGATAACAGAATAAATATAGCACACGTGACTGTTTGTAAGTATGCACTCCACAAAAATACCATCTGCTCTACAATTGATCTACACTCAACATTAGTTTTTAGTCACGCGACTCTCCATCTCTGCTTTCCCCCCCATGCCCCTTCGAACAGTTAATGCGCCTTGCGTTTGTACTCGTTTGTGTGTGTGTTTTGATGTTTCGATTGTTTTGGTTGTTGTGAGAACAATAAATGCTTCGCAAATGTGTAGTGTGTAACAAACAGAAATTAAGAGCCAAACAAATGTGTTTATACGAATATAACAAAATGCAGAAGACTTTCCGAAGGAGATAATAAGTAGTGAAAAACTTATCGAAACAAACGACGTTTCGGGGGAGGGTTAAAACACTTACATGTGCTCCGGGTGGTTACGTAAGCAGTCCAGGAAGCCCTGGGGCTTGATTTGCGCGGTGCAGATTCTGTGAATCGCAGTGAACAGCGGGAATCTGGAAGAGAAAGGAAATAGGAATAGGATTGTAATACGAATTGAAGACTTTATTCAATGAATATGTCAACTTTATCATACAGTGCTTAAAGTTATAGTTCGTTTGGCATCTAAGGTAAGAGATGGGTAAACTTAGGGACTGTCCATTTGTACGACAATTTTCACGTTTTTCGACACCCTCTTCCTCTCTTGTAGGATTTTTTGTCCCTATCCCTGGAAATAGGTCGTATTGACACCGATTCTTGACCCATGACTTACTCATGGGTGTCTAATGATCAGCCGAGTCAGCACCTTCTGATCTCGAGAATTTTCCACATCACTCCACTTTTGTGTGTCGTGTTTTGTCATCCTGCGAAGGAAACCTTCCCAGTTGTAGTACCAGGTTGCATTCAAGGTCTGTCTGAACCGGCGAGTTGCGTACGGAGAGGGACCAAAGTTACCTTCTGTGGAACATGGCGCTCCTGGTTTGCTACAGCGTCGGCATCCTCATTGCCTGGGATATCTGCGTGTCCAGGCACCCATACAAAGGTTATCCCAACTAACATTTTTGCTGGATAAGCGCATAGAAGAGCTTTCTTCTAAATACGTTTGTTTCATAAGCTCTTATGCAACTACTTTTGTTAGTAGGGATGTTTGTGTACCTTTACACCTCGATAAATCACGGGAGTCCGAATTTGCCCATGTTCTAGAGCGGACAGAAAATTTGCGGAATCCAAGAATACAACGGCCTCACACCTGTTTGCATGTCTACACGTTTGCAGCAATGCACAGATCTCGGCTGAGAAGATACCACAGAGACCGGCTAACAGGCCGCAGTGGCTTATAGCCTCCCCAGATACTCATTGACCTACTTTCTTTTGTGAACATGTGTAGCCGATCTGCATACAAAGCTGAAACCTCTTTTAAAGTAGTCAGAGCTATTTCAGAGTTGGCACCAGCCCCGAATGAGTCCCTCACTCGTCAGTCGATCTTATATCGTGCCACTGCACTGGCTCGAGGAACGCTGCACTTGTAGCATCCCTTCAGATAGGAGGCCTCTTTCCTTAGTAGCCAGGTCTTCCGCTACATGATGTATCAGTGGTAGCCTTCCACACTCCATCAGTAGAGAGAGAAGCTACTGGAGAAGTCTTGGAACTGTCAAGAGATTCAAAAATATTGTTAGCACTGTGGTACTACCTCTGCTCCGCAATTCAGATCCGTAAAGTATGCTGGGCACACGTTGCCCTAGCTGCTTTTGTCGATGTACAACTAGCGGCTTCAGAGAAATGGCCATCCAGGGCCTGATGGATGTTTAACTTGGCGTTGAGTTTGTCCTTCACTTGCTTGGTATGTTTGCTAAAGGTATGTTTATTCGCAATCAGAAGGCCAAGTAGTTTTATCTCGCCAAAGACTGCGAGTGCACTGATGCTGACGGGTGGTCTGTCTGTATGGTCAAAGCAGACATACATCAAATTATAATTTTTCAGGGGAAATCTTAAAGCCGACGCTATCTGTCCTACAGTACACATTCAACCGCTGGTTGCATTTTAGTGCTAACTTGCCTAGTTTTCTTAAGAAAGAATACTAAAGTTATATCGTAGACGTTCATGTAGAGTTGCAGTCTGGTAGCCAATGAAACTCAGCAATAAAACGAATGAAATAAACTAGCTTTTGACAACTGGAATAGGAATAAACAACTTAACAAAACAGGAGGATATCGCCGACACAATTATGGCTCTTCGCAACAGATTCGTTTTCAGCATCCTCAGCTTACAGCTCGGTTCAAAATCCGTACCAGCCCAAGGTTTGCGATTTTCGGTTCCACTGACTTCCGTAACTTCAAACTATTTTTCCACAATGACCTGCACAGGAGCTCCTGCTACAGCATCATCACTATCGTCAGGAACGGCCTTCTTCTGCTGAGCACTAACCGGTATTCTCGCAGAATCGTCACCTTCTTCATAGTCTCTTGGATATGGTTCATGAACATCCCCTGCTCCGTCCTCAAGACCAACAAGCTCGAGTTTCTGCCCCTCTCCATTGAATAAAATAGGAATTACCATTATTTCTTGTCTTCGTAGGTTTGTAGACGCTCTAGCAATCATCGGAAGTACCTCAATCTTATCTCCAGCTCGTACAAATCGCCCTGGAGGTAGGCCGTTGCAATCAAATTGTCTATCCTTCTTCAACGTTGCTACCAGTTTGCCGAACGAGACTTCTACGCCTGAATTGCCTTGGTTAGCTTGCTTACCGATATTAGGCTAACCCTAAGTCCTTCAACAACCTTTACGTCTTGTGCTTGCAGGGCCATTCCTTGGTTGCTCATCCGGTCGACGACTCCAGCTTGATACGCGAGCAATGACTGACCTTCCTTGGCAACATGGATAACTACAGGCTTTGTCAAGCTTCTTAATTCCGTCAAATATCTCTTCGATCTCACCTAATGTTCGCTTGCTTCGGAGTCCAGCCTGAATTTGATCACCTCTTTTCACTTTTCTTTGGCAACGCCGCTGTTAGTCATGAAAACGCATTTCTATCTTGCTTCCAGCAATGCTTTTGAAAATGACCTTTCTTTCAGCACAGATAGCACTTACCCCTGAACTTCATGTCGTCCTTGTTTTCAACAAACGCCACCGGTTTCTCCTCGTTGATCTGATATCGTTCCATACGCTACGATTCCTCACTCAACAGTCGGGTTTTCATAATTTCGTACGTCAATTCAGCTTCAGCAAGATTTTCCAATACCATAACCAGAGGGTCAAATGATTCCGTCAACATGAGCATGAGTGCCGAACACACATCACCTTTTTCGAGCTTTGAATCAGCCATACGGAGTTGACGCACCAAATCTTCAAACCGCAACAAATGGCCTCGAATCGATTCACCACATCACGTTTGCCGATTCCTCTCCTCTCACGCATTCAATGTATTCGTCCGCAATCCAACTCACCAACAGAGCCTTAGCTTTGCGATCCATTTCCATGAAAGTTGACTACGTTGTTAAACATGCGCCCTTGGATATCTCATGTATTGAGAGTTGTCAGGATAGGGAGCTTCCATGTCATGTCGCAGGCCTTGGATAGGTCCAGTGAGAATACATCTACCCGCATGTGATAACTCAACAGTTTCTTCAAAAGACGGTCAAGCTCAGAAGAGAACGTTTCCACACCATACCCTCACGGAATGCGTGTTGCTGTTCATACTTTTCATACACTCACTAGAGTTATTGGTCTACAGCCCTCCGTCAGTGTATTGTCCTTTCTACCTTTCGAGGAATAGCAAACTCTCCCTTCCATACATCAGGTACAGCTTGGTCATCGTCAGCACCCACCGTCATTCCAGTACCATTACAGTACCATGCCTGAGCTCGTTCGAACTGAAATCCTTATTGTAGTCTACTGCATCTAGCAATAACATTACGTTACTGCTATCTACGAAATATGCTCGCAGTTGCTGGATCTGGTTAAGGACAGACTTGTTAGGATCCCAAAATGGCCGCCACAATGGCCGACTTTGGTACCTAGCTCACGAATTCGAGCGCACAAATATCTTCGTAAAAAAAAAACAGCGCACCTGATCTTCTTATTTTAGGCTTATTACAAGTGAGCAAGAAGAGAATAATGAAATGCACTGTTGTTTCAAGCTTGCTTCTTGATATTTGTGCGTTTGAAGCTCTGATGCACTGTTGGAACGGGATTTCAAGACGTTTGTCCTTAGCACATAGTGCCTAACTAGACATCGACAACACCTTTTTCTTCCACTGCACGTGACAGTGTCTCTCTCGACGACTTTGCATGGCGTATTTGGTGCATGGAAAACGCCACTCGTTCTAACGGTTCCAAGTAAGTTCTTGGTTCATAGCTGTAGTTTAGCAGGGGCACCGCAAGCGTATTGATCCCTTTCACCATGTCGCCGATTGAAAGAAAGCTCCTTATAGCTTGTTGACACTATGCAATCCTACAGCTTCTTCTTGATGATTGTGTGGCGAATTCCTCTAAGCTGCAGGAAGCCGGGATATCTGTATGCTTCGCCTTCAAACTATATTCCGAATTTCCTCCTGTTCGTTGAAGCGAAAACATCTGGTATCCTTTACTAGACCCAGGCGAAGATGAATAATTGACCGACGTTTGTCAATTCCGAACACGGATGTCGTTGCTGAAAACTGTTACACCATGCAACAATTAATGCAGCCTCTGTACTGATTCCGCAAACAGATTCAGCTCATCCAAAAAGATGGTATGGATAATTCTTGTACTCCTTCTTCCACTCTTCAATTGGTAGCTAGTAGTTACATTAGTTGAGTGCTCTGTTGAAAGGTAGGTGGCAAGGAATACCATAGCGAACTAAAGGTATCGCCTTGAACTATTCCCCTCTTGATGCTGAGAGTTCTGGACCGCAACACAGCTGTTTCGTCGGTGATTTGTAGGGACATGCTCCACATTGATATAAACTTCAAGGTACATAAATTCTACTTACTTGTCTTCCATGCCTTTGTTCTTCAGCATGAAGTTGACCTCCTCGGCGGTGATCGGACCCTGCAGTTTCTGGCCGTTCAGCATCTCGTCCTCGAGCTGCTTGATCGATTTTCCCGTTTTCACGAACGCTTCCGATACCTTACGGTTACGGCCGCCTAAAATAAACACAACCCTTATTTCTCCGCTCGTTATAATTTCATCCAACAGTTTACCCACCATAGCAAGTGGTAATCAAATCCGCCACACCGCAGCTCTCGAAGAACGTCGACAGTTTGCTGCCCGGGTAGAACACGTCCACGAACTTGATCATCTCCATCAGCCCTAACCGGATGACGGCCGCCTTGGTGTTGTCGCCCAGTCCCATGCCGTCCACGAAGCCGGCCCCGCACGCAACGATGTTCTTCAGGGCACCGCAAATTTCCACCGCATCGACGTCATCCACCACAACGACCCGGAAGTTCGGCGTCTGGAACAGATCCCGCAGCGTCTGGGCGATCTTCATGTCCCGGCAGCCGATCGTGGTTTCGCAGAACTTTTCCTCGGCGACCTCACCGGCCAGATTGGCACCCATCAGCACCGAGCAGGGGATTTTGAGGTGTTTGGTGATGATGTGGGAGATCAGCTCCATACCGCCGCCCTCGGCCACGTCGAAGCCCTTGATCAGCGAGAGACCCACGGCGGTGGTTTTGATTTTGCCGAGCAGCTGGGCGCCCAGACCCCGGATGAACTGATGGGGCACGACGAAGATGAGAATGTCGGCATCCTTGGCAGCTTCCACGACGTCCGGAACGGCGACCTGTTAGAATAACAGAGATATAAATAGCAACGATTAATATACCGTATTTAAGCTAAGAAGATCAATCATTCAAAAAGATGACACATTTATAAAAAGCCATCACTCAGCGAGTGACATTTTTCTTCGATGCACAGAGCCAAGAAAAACATAGGAAAAGTCGAACATTTCCATTGGCGTGATTAGGACTTTTTCTTGAGAGTTGAATTGAGTTAAAATATTATTACCAAGAGTTCCGATAGCAGTTATCTCACTACTCCGCCAATGTCAGAAGTCCGCGAACCTTACATCAGGTGCACTTCACACGCCCACCCGTAATGCACAACACCGCGGTGCCACCCGTTAAAGTAATTGCAATGCTTTTGCAATTTGTTCAATGACGTCCGTTGCTAATAATGTAATTTGTAGGGGCAATCAAGTAATTATTTCGGCTATATCGTGTTGAAATGAGACTCGTTTCAGTCGCGTTACCTCAAGAACAGATATGACTTTCTTGGGTTTCAAGTCAAGTGTGGTTTTAATGGATTTTCAGGCGTAGGTGAGTGAGTCCAAGTTGTTTACGGCGATGAAACAGTTTTCAAGGCAAACAAAAGCAAAACAAGCATTTTTTGTCGAGAAGGATTATTATCGTGGCGCGAGACTCGAGTGCTAAGTAAACGAATCGTATATGTAGCTCTTAACGCGAGAATGACGCTTAATGAATTGGGAATGACTAGTACAAATGCACGTTTAGCTACTGCAGTCGATCATGACAGGTTGACGAATAGGAAGTCTAATTACCTATAGGTATACCTATCGGAACAGTTTATTACAGTAGCTTGCACACAGCTGTTTTATCAGGGTAATTTCTGTTGCAATATTCTAATCTGGTCAGCATCTAAGCCGGTAGATTGTGTCTAGACTTGCACTGAAGGAAGGGGCTTATCTTTATCAGCGTTCGTGCGTTACAAACTAAGGGGTCGTCCGGCATCGATTTGCAATGATAATGCAGGCAGCTCTACAAGTGGAACTCGCGCTACCCAACCCACCTAACAGCTTGTAGGCATGTTGTGTGTGCCATTGACTTTCAGAACAGCGCCAGTGCCGTTCACCACCTAGGTGCAGTGACACTTGCGATACGCGAATGTGTTTACTATGAAAACCGCAGAATGTGAGTCAAAAACGTAAATTGCGTAACAACCGAGCGTTTACGTTCAGCTTAGGATTATACATACGGATGTAGAAAATAAACAACACGTACTAGAAGTATTAGGGGAATCAACGTATTTTGGTTAAGCCAATATATTTTGGACACTTCCATTTGTTTTTGTCGTAAGTGTCCAAAAAATACTGGCGCATTGCTGTGTCCAAAATATGTTGGTTCCCCTATGTGTATTGGACTAGTTAAAGAATTTAACATCATCCAAGATCTTCCCATTACACAGTTTACAGCATTTTTGAACTCGGTAAACTGATGATCATTTCCAGTGTAGAATCATGCCCTGAATTCGAAAACATAAAGGAAAAAAAATACAGCAGAGCGGAAATTGTAGCATCCTATTTATGAAAAAAAGATTTAAAACGGTATACTGAACAGGGTGTCTACTCATAAAACAAAATAAAATTCCCTGGGATTTCCAGGTTTCTCCAGGGGGAGTTTTGAAAGTTTATAATTAAAAAAATAGCCCAAATTTTATAAAATTGAGATACTTTTCAAAAATAGTTTCAAAAATGAAATAAAAATTTGAAGGGCACAAGATTTATTATCCAATTCTACCAAAAACGCCGTTTGTTGCAAGAACTTTTCTTGCAAAGCAAAGCTCCTTCGGAAATAAAACAAAAAATGGTTCAGAATATGATGTTTCCAGAATTGTAAGAAATTGTTGTGACGTTTCCACCGAAATTTTATTTCAACAATAAATGACATCCAAATACTCTAAAAATCAGGAGTAAACATTCAGGAGTCCGATCAGTGATTCCACAGACCATATGACCGTTCGTTGAATTCCTTACACAGTTTTGAAACTGAATATCAGTTCTTTGTACCGTTTTTTTTCTGGAGGTTTGTCAGAGTTTTTTTCTAACTTTCTCAAGTTCTCCAGTTTCCATCCAGAGATTTTTTATGTATTTGCTCCCATAAATGGAATTCCTATCGGGATTTTTCGGTGTTTCGGGATTTCTGAGAGATATTCCTGGGAGTTCTACCCAGGATTTCTGCAGGAGTTATCCTGATATGCTTGCAGAGTTTCTCGCTAGATTTATTCCAGAGTTCCAACCAAAATATATCCAAATTTCCTTCAGAAAAATCTCTTAGTAGTTTCTGAGAATAGCTTTCAATAATGTCTCTCGTGATTTTTGCAGAAATTTATCCAGTGAGTTTTCCTATCTTTCTAGTGGGATTTCATCCGTAGTTCTTCCAATAATTTCAGACTTTTTGGAATTTCCTTAATATTTCCTCTCGGGATTACTTCCAGAACTTTTTACCGGCATTCTTTCCGATCTTACATTAAATTTTGTTAGTTATCCCAGCAGACATTCCGGGAAAACTCCAGGGAAATCTCTGCAAGAGCTCCGGTAGCAACTACTCACAAAATCCCACAAAGAGCGTTCAGAATCTCGGTAGCGATTCCGGGAAGAGCTCTGGGAATAATTCCTGGAAATATGTGAAAAAATCTCAGGTACATCACTGCAATAAATCGGTAAGCAACTACGAGGAAAAGCTTGGAAAAAATCTGAAAGAAATAACGCCAAGAACCCCATGAGAAATACCAGCAATAGCTTCCGCAGAAATCCCAGAACGCACTCCGGAAAAAATCTCAGGCAATACTACAGGGTAAATTCAGAAACACTCCTAGAGACATCCCAGCACCAACACCGGAAGGAATCTTTTAAGAGAAGTCTCAGGAGAAAATCTGAAAGAAATCTCTGGTTAAACTTCGAAAGAAATCCCGCGAGATCCTTCAGAAAATATCCTAGCCTTAACTCCTGTAGAATGTCGCTTCAACTTAATGTTCTTTGAGCACTTCCATAGTTATTAATTGAAGGGCTTTCTTTGCCTGCCATTGCATGAATTTGTGTATTGTGAGGCAAGTACAATGATACTCTATGCCCAGGGAGCCGAGAAAATGTTCCCGACCAGAACGGGAAT
Source organism: Aedes albopictus (assembly GCF_035046485.1). Lineage (NCBI taxonomy): Eukaryota > Metazoa > Arthropoda > Insecta > Diptera > Culicidae > Aedes > Aedes albopictus. The sequence goes on along the minus strand of NC_085137.1, from coordinate 496,900,405 downwards.
CGAACTCGCCGTCTCCGGATTGGCCATCCATCATAGCCTTAACCAATTAGAGACCCCACTACTAATTGTTATTTACCTCCACTCTTTTGTTAACCCTGTTAATGTTAATCAACAAGGAATGGGTAATTTCATTCTTTACCCCATTTCTTTGGCGCACCCCTAAAACCCCTTTCTGTTGATACGGATGCATTATTCCACGATGAAAGCAAGCTGCATAATCGCAACCGCAGTGACCGTCGTCGACGCACCACCGTCGTCAGACACTGGCATTGATGAAGGCCAAGATCAAGTTGAGAATCGCGTAGTTTTTATGTGGGTGGCCGCTCTGGACTAAACCACCCGTTTGGGTTTCAATGGCGTGTGGAGGTATAACAGCAACGTTAATGTCGAAACGTGCTGAACTAGTGATGGGAAGAGTGATTGACTAACCAACCACGCCAACCATTTGATACCATGGAAATAACCCCTGCTAAGCATAATTCAGAATATAATTAGAACACTCACAGGAAGCTGCTGGAAGATATTCTTATAAGCTATTGTAGGTATCTGCATCCATATGCTATGTGCATCAGAAATGTTGCAAATTGCAAGACTTTCCATTGCGAGTGTTACCTATACACCACTGCTTCTCGTCACAAAGAGTATCGATGTGGGCATGAACGTGGTAGAAGCGAATAAGTACCAGGAAAACTATTATAGTCGTTCGTCATAGCTTGTCATAGCTCTGTGTAGATCTATTGAGCTTTAGGAATGCCTTGCTCAAATGCTGTCGTAGCGGTGTGCTACTTGTACACGTGATTGGCTTTACGTAGCTAGCGCGAAGTGATATCAATGGCAGCAGAAATGACAACAACTAGGTATTATTGACTGGAACTGGCGCCCTATCATAAACTGCAATCGATCACGAAGAGCCTCTTCATTTATCTATGGAGTGTTTGGGTTGAGTTTTCTTCCTATTGTGTAGTGCAGTTTCCGTGCGTTAATCGTTCATCCTTAAGATTAAACGATGGACTCGAAATTGCCAATCAGAAATTTTTCCTTCTTTCGAATTCTGTTCTTTCGAATTATACCGACGAAGAGAAGAATGGTATGATCACTTAAGTATCTCTTTCGGATAAATGGCGTTCGGCCAAACGACATTCGGTCAAATAAAATTTGGCCAAATGATCCGAAACCTTAAATTATGAGTTCATTATACAGGTTGGTTCCGTTTTTGTCACTATCCGTTTTTATCACTATCCATTTTTGTCACTATCCGAGTTCGTTAACATATTATTCCGTTCTTTTCAACACTAAAATTTGCATCAAAATTTTTTCCTCGAATATTTCTTTCCGAGCTATGGAGAGGCAGCTAAGGTCTTCGGCTTTGTTGTTAACTGAATTTCACAGAACAGCATATGGCTTCTACGAACCATTGACTGCGTGCGTTCGAACATTTTCGGTACTCGATGAGATATTTGTTTTTGGTAAAAGTTCTAGATGTTTTAAGAGAAAAGTGACAAACTACAGTTTGCTATAGTTTTTATGATTTTTAATGAAACTCAACGTACATATGTACAGATGGAAATATTATTAGTAAAATTGCGAAAAAATCCACAGCTCAGGTGAGATTTGAACTCACGACCCTTATACGCTAGACAAGTGCTTTTCCAACTAAGCTACCGAGCCAATTAATGACACGGCATTTTGGTTGGTACAAGGTAATTCCAATCTCATCGATCATGCTTCATCTTTCCCTTAAATTTCACCGCAAATATATCCATCTCTTATGTACACATGCATGAAGAGCGATGCGATTTATTTACTGTTGAAACTGTTTGCCTAACTTTCAGGCGTCTCTTCATCACCGACTGTGGTGAGGAAGAACAATTGAAACCTGGTAGGCGACCAACGTGTCGTTCGCACTCTTTCATATACGACAGATTACTACAGAAGAGGTAGAAGCTCGAATATGACTTAAGGGCAAAGTCTTCGGTATACCAATCCGTGTGGTCAATTAATGATTTTTAATGAAACTCAACGTACATATGTACAGATGGAAATATTATTAGTAAAATTGCGAAAAAATCCACAGCTCAGGTGAGATTTGAACTCACGACCCTTATACGCTAGACAAGTGCTTTTCCAACTAAGCTACCGAGCCAATTAATGACACGGCATTTTGGTTGGTACAAGGTAATTCCAATCTCATCGATCATGCTTCATCTTTCCCTTAAATTTCACCGCAAATATATCCATCTCTTATGTACACATGCATGAAGAGCGATGCGATTTATTTACTGTTGAAACTGTTTGCCTAACTTTCAGGCGTCTCTTCATCACCGACTGTGGTGAGGAAGAACAATTGAAACCTGGTAGGCGACCAACGTGTCGTTCGCACTCTTTCATATACGACAGATTACTACAGAAGAGGTAGAAGCTCGAATATGACTTAAGGGCAAAGTCTTCGGTATACCAATCCGTGTGGTCAATTAATGATTTTTAATGAAACTCAACGTACATATGTACAGGTACGCCTACCAGGTTTCAATTGTTCTTCCTCACCACAGTCGGTGATGAAGAGACGCCTGAAAGTTAGGCAAACAGTTTCAACAGTAAATAAATCGCATCGCTCTTCATGCATGTGTACATAAGAGATGGATATATTTGCGGTGAAATTTAAGGGAAAGATGAAGCATGATCGATGAGATTGGAATTACCTTGTACCAACCAAAATGCCGTGTCATTAATTGGCTCGGTAGCTTAGTTGGAAAAGCACTTGTCTAGCGTATAAGGGTCGTGAGTTCAAATCTCACCTGAGCTGTGGATTTTTTCGCAATTTTACTAATAATATTTCCATCTGTACATATGTACGTTGAGTTTCATTAAAAATCATTAATTGACCACACGGATTGGTATACCGAAGACTTTGCCCTTAAGTCATATTCGAGCTTCTACCTCTTCTGTAGTAATCTGTCGTATATGAAAGAGTGCGAACGACACGTTGGTCGCCTACCAGGTTTCAATTGTTCTTCCTCACCACAGTCGGTGATGAAGAGACGCCTGAAAGTTAGGCAAACAGTTTCAACAGTAAATAAATCGCATCGCTCTTCATGCATGTGTACATAAGAGATGGATATATTTGCGGTGAAATTTAAGGGAAAGATGAAGCATGATCGATGAGATTGGAATTACCTTGTACCAACCAAAATGCCGTGTCATTAATTGGCTCGGTAGCTTAGTTGGAAAAGCACTTGTCTAGCGTATAAGGGTCGTGAGTTCAAATCTCACCTGAGCTGTGGATTTTTTCGCAATTTTACTAATAATATTTCCATCTGTACATATGTACGTTGAGTTTCATTAAAAATCATTAATTGACCACACGGATTGGTATACCGAAGACTTTGCCCTTAAGTCATATTCGAGCTTCTACCTCTTCTGTAGTAACCTGTCGTATATGAAAGAGTGCGAACGACACGTTGGTCGCCTACCAGGTTTCAATTGTTCTTCCTCACCACAGTCGGTGATGAAGAGACGCCTGAAAGTTAGGCAAACAGTTTCAACAGTAAATAAATCGCATCGCTCTTCATGCATGTGTACATAAGAGATGGATATATTTGCGGTGAAATTTAAGGGAAAGATGAAGCATGATCGATGAGATTGGAATTACCTTGTACCAACCAAAATGCCGTGTCATTAATTGGCTCGGTAGCTTAGTTGGAAAAGCACTTGTCTAGCGTATAAGGGTCGTGAGTTCAAATCTCACCTGAGCTGTGGATTTTTTCGCAATTTTACTAATAATATTTCCATCTGTACATATGTACGTTGAGTTTCATTAAAAATCATTAATTGACCACACGGATTGGTATACCGAAGACTTTGCCCTTAAGTCATATTCGAGCTTCTACCTCTTCTGTAGTAATCTGTCGTATATGAAAGAGTGCGAACGACACGTTGGTCGCCTACCAGGTTTCAATTGTTCTTCCTCACCACAGTCGGTGATGAAGAGACGCCTGAAAGTTAGGCAAACAGTTTCAACAGTAAATAAATCGCATCGCTCTTCATGCATGTGTACATAAGAGATGGATATATTTGCGGTGAAATTTAAGGGAAAGATGAAGCATGATCGATGAGATTGGAATTACCTTGTACCAACCAAAATGCCGTGTCATTAATTGGCTCGGTAGCTTAGTTGGAAAAGCACTTGTCTAGCGTATAAGGGTCGTGAGTTCAAATCTCACCTGAGCTGTGGATTTTTTCGCAATTTTACTAATAATATTTCCATCTGTACATATGTACGTTGAGTTTCATTAAAAATCATTAATTGACCACACGGATTGGTATACCGAAGACTTTGCCCTTAAGTCATATTCGAGCTTCTACCTCTTCTGTAGTAATCTGTCGTATATGAAAGAGTGCGAACGACACGTTGGTCGCCTACCAGGTTTCAATTGTTCTTCCTCACCACAGTCGGTGATGAAGAGACGCCTGAAAGTTAGGCAAACAGTTTCAACAGTAAATAAATCGCATCGCTCTTCATGCATGTGTACATAAGAGATGGATATATTTGCGGTGAAATTTAAGGGAAAGATGAAGCATGATCGATGAGATTGGAATTACCTTGTACCAACCAAAATGCCGTGTCATTAATTGGCTCGGTAGCTTAGTTGGAAAAGCACTTGTCTAGCGTATAAGGGTCGTGAGTTCAAATCTCACCTGAGCTGTGGATTTTTTCGCAATTTTACTAATAATATTTCCATCTGTACATATGTACGTTGAGTTTCATTAAAAATCATTAATTGACCACACGGATTGGTATACCGAAGACTTTGCCCTTAAGTTATAGTTTTTAGTTTAAATATTCATGTAGACTTAAGTCACAGGAATTAATTAAATAAATAAATAAATCATTAAATAAATAAACATTGATTGGAAAGTAGCCCATATTGACATGAACGAGGTATGCACCACAGTAGCTTACAACTAGTAATCCTACATTATAGAGATCTGCGGAAGCGGCCATTGTGAGCCAATCGTGCAGAGAGAAATGTCAAAGTGTGAGCCAAACGAACATGTTTATTGTTTGTAGGAATGCGTCGTTCGAACGGTATTGGAATCAGAACTAAACAAATTATAATTATTTACTTTTGATATCGATGAATTGATGGCATATTAAATTGTAGTAGAAAAGATAATAATTAATTAATTATGCTTTCAAGTACTCATGTTCATGTAGAAACTTTTGTATCTTCTCTTCTCGTAAAACCTTCCATTGCTGCTGCTTGATTCACTTCTACTGATATGATTAGCGCTGCTCTTTGCAATGCATTTCATATTTTTTCGATTGCTGCTATTTTTTCCAAAATTTTGTAAAATAATGCTCGACCATTAATTAGCAATCGTAATCGTAAGGAAGAGAATTGTCAGACAAAAGAGGTACAAAACAAGCAACAAAGAAGGTGCGACGATTACTCTTTATCCCTACTGGTAACTGATAATGACATGATCTCGAAATTTTTTGTTGCAGACAAAACGGAAGCTGAATTTGTTGCGTACTTTTCAACTCGTGAATAATCAATTATTGCTAACCCAAAGTCGAAACTGTTTGATGATAGAGCTTCACCAGAGTTGCAGTGTTTACCGACTCGAAGTTACCGTTCGAAAATCGCAATGCAAGGCTTAAAAATCTCTAAACTCGTGGTGTACGATGTTAATCCCATTATTTTCAAGTTGGGACAAACTTATGTCGCATGGGTTTGTTTGTCGCAACAAATACAGGTTGCGACATTGTCATTATTGTTGCGCGATGGTTGAATTTTGATTCACTGTGCACAACACAAAGTCACGCATAAAGTTTGAACATTTAGCTTTGTGGCAAGTGTTGGAAGCAGTTGTAAACAAAACAAACAGCGTTGCCGATTCGTCATATAAAACTTCCGCTCATCTCTATATAGAGGATTTCTACTTTCAACACACTTTTGTTCAGCTCTCATGCATAATTTTACTTCTTTTTTCATTCCTTCTTCTTCTTCTTTATGGCTCGACGTTCGCATTAGAACTTGGCCTGCCTCTCTTCAACATAGTGTTCTTAGAGCACTTCCACAGTTATTGATTGAAGGGCTTTCTTTGCCTGCCATTGCATGAATTTGTACATTGTGTGGCAAGTACAATGATACTCTATGCCCAGGGAGTCGAGAAAATTTTCCCGACTCTAACGGGAATCGAACCCGCCATCTCCGGATTGGCGATCAATAGCCTTGACCACTAGATTATCTGGAGACCCCTTTTGTATTCCTTAGAACAATTTAATTACTTATATTTCAAGCTTTCTATAATAAATCAATAACAGGTGTGATATGCATTTAAAACTATTGAAGGCCCGACTCGATTACCACCCCGAACATTCGAGTATTTTTTTCATATCATTAGCTTATTGTGTTAGGGTGCTTCATTGGTATTTCTTCTGGTGATTCCTCCAGGATGTCCATAAGCGTGGTTCAAAAAAATCGCTTTTGCTCCACACCGCTTGTTCGTTTCATAACCAGATTCTATGCCTTCTGCCAAAATTTGGGCTGAATTGGTTGAAAATTGAGAGTGCAAGTTTGTACGGGAATTACTATGGGAAAACGACGTTTTTCGTTCAATTGACCGTAGCATTCCCCAAAGCGCCCTAGAGTGTTAGTTGACCCTTGGTACTCCTAGGCTAGCTTTTCCCTCTTTCTAAATTTTGAATTAAAATAAATAATAATAATAATAATAATAATACTCCTAGGCTACTCTATCAAGTACAACTTTGCCGAAGACCACATCCAAATCGGACGCCTCAATAATTAGTTATCGATTTTTATTCAGAACGAAAATCTTTGATCATGATGGTTACACTATTCGATGGGCATCACTGCAATTTGCCTTGCAACATAGTAGCCATGATTTCTGTGTGCTTTCTTTGGTGCCATGTGCAGTAATGTTGCCTGCTGGGAAGCTGAACGATCACCGTTAAAGTTTCTCCAGTTGGATACAAATCGATAACTAATTATTGAGGCATCCGATTTGAATGCGGTTTTCGGTAAAGTTGTTGCTGAAATGGAGAATTGACCTTCGCACCATACTAAAATTTAGCTCATTACTCATCGGACAATCCCATTCAGCAAACTTTCTGTGATCACTATCCACTGCAGCACTCTAGATGGCACCTCAGACGGATGTTCACTCGTTCAAACCACTCACTCGATCTCCCACTTTCTTGCTGCCATTCTATCGCACACTCGATAACGCACAGCACGAACTCAGTGCAAACAGACGTTGCCGCTCACTAACATCGCTGCCGAATTCATAGAGATAAAATATGTTTTCCCTCAATTTTCCCTTCAACTATCCTAAACGCGACCCGAACTCAATGCAGATTGAATGCCTTGCTACTGCTTGTATCGCATCCGAACCCGAAAAAAAACACTTTTTCCCTCGAACTATCCCATACGACGGCACGCGAACCGAATTTAATGCTGAGTCGGTTTATGTAGGAAGAAGCTGGTAGTTCTAAAAGTGAAAGGTGAACCCAGGCTGGGATTCACGGAAGCAAAGAAGTGTAAAAGTTCTAAAGGAAAATGAAGAGTCCAGGAAGAATCACTAAATTTCAGGAACAGATCAATAATGATTTAGATAGAAATCAATATCTGTTCTTCACGAAACTGTAATTTTTTTCAAGATACGAGATAGAATCTAAAAAAAAAAACAAATGAATCTTGAAGAAAGCTGGTGGTTCTTCTAGAGAGAAATTCCATACCAGAAATTCATTCGAGAATTTTTCATAAAGTTCTCAAATGAACTTCTCCAGAAATATCTTAGGCATTTGCCTTTCCTTTGGAAATTTGGCAATTCGAGACCTGCTTTTAAAAACTTAATATTCTTCAGCAGGTTCTTCTGGGTCCCTGCGATAATTTCTTCCAGGATTCCTCCAGGAATTCCTTATGGGATTTTTTTTTAGAATATTCTTCTTGAAACTTCTCCACGAGTTTCTTTTTATTAGGAGTTTCATCAGGGTAAACATTAAATCTGCAATAAAGCGTTAGACTGGGACCCAGCAGAACATCGCAGCAAAGAGACCATGGTGGGTAGTTAAAGCAGGTGAAAAGTAAGTAGGAGCCATCCATTAATACGATTAATTGACGCAATATACTGAATATGTCAAAATCACGTGTTATGTCATCTGATCTCATCATTACTTTTTATCGTTTGACCATGTGTTTGAAGGAAGTGCAATTCATTTGTGCTCAAGCATACTGTAATTACCCCTTCACAGCTTATCTAACAGTTATCTTTTCGCCACAAACACAAACACAAACACACTTATGTATCTGTACTTGCTTAAGCTACTCAAATAGGAAAAATGACCAGCTCAATCTAGAAGAGGAAGCAAAATGCAGCCTGCCCTGCAGTAGAAAAAAAAACAAACCAAACACTCCACAGATAAATGAAGAGCCTCTCCGTGGCCGATCGTAGCGAATGATACGGAGCCAGTTCCAGTCAGTTATAGTTTGTTGTCTTTTCTCGTGCATTGATATCACTTCGCGCTAGCCAGAGTCTCAATCACGTGCACAAGTGCCATGCCCTGAAGTATAAGTGTAGAAGCTTGATAGATCTACATAGAGCTATGACAACCTATGACAAACGACTAAAATAGTATTCCTTGTTTAGGTACTCACTCGCTTCCATCACGATTGGTTCGACACGCTTTGTGACGGGACACGGAAAACTAGTGCAACACAAGGTATTTACATATTCTAAGGTAGTCTTAGATGTCAAAACTGGCCGAGCGGCCATTATTTTTTCACCGTGAGAAATTCTGAAAACAAACACCCCCCCTCAGAAAATTCCTTTGAAATTTGGCTTCCTCTGCTTTTCCCCACAAACTAAACGTCCTGCTTAACCTTCCATTATATAAAAACCTTGGTGCAACAGTCACGATGGAACGCTGTGAACTATTTCCGTTGCACATAGCATATACAGATGCACATTGCATATATGTAGCTTATATGAGTTATTCCTAGCATCATGCATATTGGTAGGATAATTTTCGATGGTTGGTATTGAGTGACTGTCATCTTAAAGCATCACTTGTTCCGCACGTTTCAACGGCGACAGTGCCCTTATACCTTCACACGCCATTGAAATCTAGGCGGGTGGTACTACCGTCATATAGAGAAGAATGCCATTAAGGGCCCTGAATGGCAACCCACACCACACCAGAAACTAGTGCATACTATTTTGAACTTGATCTCGGCCTCCATCAATGTCAGTGTCTGACGGCGACGACTCGACGACGACGAGCTCAACGACAGCGATTATGCAGTTGGCTTTCTTCGTGCATGAATGGTTTCGTGTCAAACAGAAGTGGGTTGGGAGGATGCATCGATGCAATTGGGTAAAATGACTTAACTCTTAAAATTACTGTCAAGTGTTCTATGAACGCTTACACAGCTATTAACAGAGAGTTTTCTTTACCAGCTTTTCATCATGTTTCAATTATTGATGATGATCATGAACCTGGGCTTGTTAGTGGAATACCTGTTAGTAAAAAGAAAATCGGTTTAACCCTCTAATACCCAAATTTTTTATTTTGATCTAAATATCATTTTTCGTCATCTAAAATCGATTTAAACATGTTTTGGAAGATGATTCTTTTTAATTCTCGATTTCGTGAATTTCAGTTTTTGATTTTTCTAATTTTTATTTTTGAACATCCCCACACTTTTATATTTTTCCTGGAAGCCAATTTGAGGAACGGATTTTTTGAGATGAAAACATTTTGAGGTTTTATGATTATTGTTGAAATATTATTATTTTAATTTTTTTTCACAGACAATTTTATTTTCCGTGTAATTTTAAGGAAAATAATTTTAGAGTGTATTTGATTCCCTTAAACTATTAAGCAAGGATAGAATGATTTGTGAAAAATTTAAAATACGTTAATTGTAGCGATTCAATACAAAATAAACAATGAGTTCTAAAAGGTGAGTAAAACATCAATTTTTCAATGATTTTTTTAAAATGTAAATACGCTTTAAAATACACCAAAAACCATTTTGAGATATACAGAACAGTCCTAAATATCAGCCAAAAATATAAAAAAAAGATTTTCCACGAAACAAAAATTACAAAAATGGTCAAACTACACCCCGTCTAAAGGCGGGATTGGGTATTAGAGGGTTAAGTACTGTTCCTTTTATTTCCACTAAGAACATGCATCCTTTGACAGATACGTATTTCGATCTCAACTGTAGGGTCGTCTTCAGTGTCTTGTACTTGAAGTCGCGTCATGTACAAGACACTAAATACGACCTCACAGGTGAGGTCGAAATACGTATCTGTCAAAGGATGCACATTCTTAACCCGATTGTCTTTTCAATTATTGATTCTTGGTTTAAAAGAAAGGAGCGCGATTTTTCTCTGAAATGCATTCAACCATTTCTTTAGAACTATATCTAAATCATCATCAGCAAAGTAGCATATGCCCTTTTTGCAAATCTTTAATCTTTATAGACATTTTGATAGATTTTCTTCAGAATTTCCTCCTGGACTATTTCAAAGGTTCCTCCCGGGATTGCCTCAAATATTCTTCCCGTGGTACCTTCAGGGAATCCTACCAGAATTCCTTTAGAAAATCTTCTCAGAACCTTTTTCCCGAGTTCTCCTTCCGTGTATTTCTTCCGGGATTCGTTCAGAGATTTCTTTCGGCATTCCTTCCAGTATTCCTTCTTGTGATTCATCCTGGGATTTTCCTCCCGGACATCCTTTAGGGACAACTCCTGGATTTCTCCCGGGATTTCATCAGAGAAATCTCCTGGGTTTCCATTAGAGACTCCTTCCAGGACGGCAACAGCAATTCCTTCAGTGTTTGGGGGATTTCTTGAGAAATTGCTCCCGGGACTTTCATGGGAATCCTGCCGGTATTTTCAAAGGGATTTTCCCGGGATCTGATTAGTAACTTCTCCCAGAATTCTCTCAGAAATTTCTCCTGGTATTCTTTCAAGGATTCTTCCCGAGTTTCCTCCAGGAGTTCCTCGAAAATTTTTTGAGGGATGCCTTCTTCGGAGATTCCTCCCGGAATTCCTTCAAGTATTTTCTAGTATTCTGTCAAGGATTCCTTCTGGGATGCCTCCAAGGGTTCCTCAGGGGATTCAGGTATTTCTTTCGGGATTCATCCATGACGCTTGCAGATATTCCTCCCGAGATATTCTGCCGAGGATTTTTTCAGTCCGTTCAAGGATTCTTCCAGAAATGCCAGCAGGGATTACTTCCAAGATTCCTTCAGAGATTCCTCCAGGATTGTTTCAGAAATTCTTGCCCGGATTTCTTCAGTGTTACTTCCAGTGGAATTTTGCAGGGTTTCCAGATTTTTTATAGAATCTTCCCAGATTTTTTCCGGAAATATTCTAGGTATTTCTGCTGGAATTCATTCAGATGCTTCTCTCCTTAGGAAATCCTTTCGAGATTCCTTTCTGTGATTCCTCCAGGGGGTTTTTCCGGGATTTCTGCATTGAATTCTTTCGGGCTTCCTATAGAGACACCTCTTGCACTCCTTCCGGAAATTCATCAAGAGATCTCCTGGGTTTCCGTTCGGGATTCTCCAGTATTGCTGCTGGAATTCCTTCAGTGTTTGAGGGACTTCTTCGGGAATTTCTCCCGGAATTCTTCTATGAAGTCCTCCGGATATTATCAGATGAATTACTCCGGGATTCCATTAGTAACCTAGTAACTCTCAAGATTTTTTCAGATTTTTCTCCTGATATTCTTTCAGGGATTCATTTCTCCCGGAATTCCTTCAGGTATTCTTCCAGAATTCTTTCGTGGATTCCTTTCGCGATGCCTCCAAGGTTACCTCAAGAAATTCAGGTATTTTTTCCAGGATTTCATGAAAAATTTCTACCGGTATTTTCAGAGATTCTTCCATGATACATGCAAAGATTCTTCCCGAGATACCTGCAGGGATACTTTCAATGATTTGTTTTTTCACGATCCAAGGGTTCTTCCCGAGATGCCAGGGATTTCTTCCAGGATTCCTTCATAGATTCATCCAGAAGCTTTTCAAATGTTGCTCCAAGATTATTTCACATATTTTTCTTGTGATACCTTCAGGGATTATTACCAAAATTCCTTTAGATATTCTCCACAATAATTGAGATATTTATACTAGCAAATTTTCGAAAATTCCTCTCGAGATTCCTCCCCCGGAATTCCTTCATTGAATCTTTCGGGTTTCCTTTAGGGATTTTTTTTTTTCAGAAATTCCTCCCGGGATTTCATTAAGAAGATGTCCTGGTTTTCCATTAGGAATTCCTTCCAGGATTGCTACCGGAATACCTTCAGTAATTAAGGGATTTCTCCAGGAATTTCTTCTGGGATAACAGGGAGTCCTCCCGGTATCATCGAAGAGAATACCCCGGAGTTCCATTAGTATCCCAAGATTCCTTAAGGAATTTCTCCTGATATTCTTTTGAGAATTCTTCTTGAGTTTCTACCAGGAAAGAATTAAGGAATTCCTCGTTCAGAGATCTTCCCCAGGATTTCTTCAGGGATTTTTCCAGAATTGTTTCGAGGATTCCTTTCGGGGTGCCTCGATGGAATTGGGGTGTTTCTTCCCGAGGTACCTTTACAGATTCTTTTAAGGATTTTCTCAGGATCCGTTCAAGGATTCTTCCCGAGATGCCTTTAGGATTCATTCAGAGATTCTTCCTGAAATTCCTTTATTCCCGTGGTACCTGCAGGGGTTGCTACCAGAAATCCGTTACAGATTTTTTGCAGGAGTCCTTCCGGAAGTCTTCTATATATTTTTTTTGGGGTTTTTTTGAGATATTTCTCCGGTATTCCTTTTAGGAAACCCTTTCGCAATTCCTTCTGATATTTTTCCCGGGATTCCTTCATTGATTTTTTCGAATTACGTTAAGGGATTTATTTTGGGCTTCGTCCTGGGATTCCATTAGGAAGATATCCTGGGTTTCCGGTAGGGCTTCCTTCTAGGATTGCTACCAGTATTCCTTCAATGTTTAAAAGTAATTCTCCGAGAATTTCTCCTCGGATTCTTTCAGGGAGTTCTCCCGATACTCGAGGATGGAATTCCGCACGTATAATGTGCACAGTGCAGCTCATTATCATATCAAAACCACGCATACTTGCATACTGAGGAGCATGCCAACCCTGCTGATATTCTCAAAGGGACTACCTCAAGATTCCATTAGTAATCCATCCCAGGATTCCTTCAGAAGTTTCTCCTGATATTCTTTCAGCGATTCATCCCGTGCTACCACCAGGGATTCCTCTTTCAGAGATTTTCCCCGGTACTCCTTGAGGATTTTTTTTTCAGAATTCCTTCAAGTATTCCTTCTGGGATGCTTCCAAGGATTCCTAATGGCATTCAGGGATTTCATCCGGAATTTCTCTTTGCTGCTTGCAAAGGTGTTTTCCGAGGTAGATTCAGGGATTCTTTTGGGCTTTCCTCCGGGATTTCACCAGGGATTTCTACTGTAATTCCTCCAGTAGTTGATGGATATCTTCTGGGATTACTTCAATATTTTTTCCCGGATTCTTCCAAGAATTTCTACAGAATACAGATTGATTCCAAAGATTCTTCTCAGGACACCTTCAGACATTGATTCAGGACTCCTACCAGGAATACTTCAGGAATTGTTCCCGGAACTCTTTTCCCTACGGGATTCAAGGATTTCTTTCGGGATTTTTAAGGGGTTTCTCCCAGGCCTCTTTCAGTAATGTTCTCGCAATATCTTCAAAGATTCCTTCCGGAATTCCGTCAGTAACTTTTGCAGACTGACGTTCCTGCAGGGATTTCTTCTGGAATTTCTCCCACTCCCACTCTCACGCGTAACTATAACGGCGCCCTTAGTTGTTGGTTACACCATTGACAAGTTGGTTCAACTACCTTTTCGAATAGGAACTTATGGGTCAAAACAGTATGACCAATACGAATTTTAATGTGAGAAGAACATTTTCTCTTCTTAACTTACATTTTGTTTCAAAAGGAATTATTGTTTTTTTTTACCTCCCTCAATTTGTTTTCTCATACTCTTTTCCATTCATTTTGCCAGCGGTTCAAGGTCTGATTTACTATGATTAAATCATTTCCCTATAATCCAAATCCATAATGCTATCAATTTGTTATTCTAGAGCTGCCTTGGCTTCTCGGTCCGTTTTTTCATTGCCTTCAATTCCAGTGCCAATAGATCTTTTGGGACCTACTCCAAATTTTGCTTCACGATTTCTACCGTATTTTTCGCTAATAATTATTCCAAAAATATTGCCTAAAATGCTTCTTTTAAATGTCATAAACTCTTTCTGTTATTTCAACGGCACGATTTTGATGATTCTACAAAACACTTATTGACTTCGATTTATTGGATGGGGCCCAGGGGAAGCTTTGCGTTTTATGGGCTTCTTTAAGGTGTCCTATTTTTAGGATTATTTCAGTACAATATGTATTTAACCCTCGAGCAGTCGCGTCTTTGACTACCTGCAATGGCGCCACGCTCACGCTGTGTATCACAAGCGTGTATTTTTCATGGTGCGTGTACTCAGTACACGACGCGACCGCTCCCGGGTTAAATGCGTTTCGATCTATATCCCATCTTCAATTTATGAAACCCCTTCTCACGGTACGCTCTTCCTATTTCGAAAGAATTTCAATAAAGTGTTTATCACCCGCAGAGATAGAACCGGTCCCAAGCTCGACATTTTTTCTTTGAACTCGAAAAC